>NC_133538.1:250694906-250994906 GCF_048544455.1 Silene latifolia | reverse complement strand
TCACTGCTGGTGGTACACAACACTTCTGCTTCCTGCTCAGGTTTTAGTATTGCTGGCTCCAGTACGTGGACAATTGGTATTGTGGAGACGGCTCCTGCTTTAAAGGTTGCCCCCAGGGTGACTAGTGCGTCTGCTTCTGCGTTCTGGTCCCTGGAGATTTGTTTGATGTTGAACGTGGCAAATCTGAGGGTCAGCTCCTTTGCTACATCTAGGTATGCCATCATCCTGGGAACCCTGGCTTCATAACAGTCATTTACATGGTTAACTATAAGTTTAGAATCACTGCAAACCTTGAGGGGTCTGATTTTCAGATCCAGAGCCAGCTTCAGACCCAGGATCAATGCCTCGTACTCTGTTTCATTGTCTGTGGCCTTCAATTCACATCGTACAGCCTGGACTATGAGATCTCCCTGGGGTGATTTGAGGACCAATACTACTCCTGCTCCTCTTGCGTTGGGGGCTCCATCCACATGCAGCACCCACACTTGTTCCCCTTTATCTTCCTCCAGACTCAGAATGTCCTGTTCCGCCTGGGTCTGGAGAGCCGTGCAGAAGTCAGACACAAAGTCTGCCAGAGCCTGAGACTTTATGGCCGTGCGAGGTTCAAATTTCAAATCATAATCGCTCAGGTGCACGGACCACTTAGCCATCCTCCCTGACAATTCTGATTTTCTCATGATAGTCTTAAGAGGATAGTTAGTTATCACAGAAATTGTATGAGACTCGAAGTAAGGACGCAATTTATAAGATGCTGTAACTAGTGCAAGGACAAGTTTTTCTAGTGACGTGTACCTGGTCTCTGCTGGAAGCAGAGACTTACTGGCGTAATATTTTGGGTACTGTGATCCTTCCTGCTCTCGCACTTGTACTGCACTAGCTGCTGCTTCTGTGACTGACAGGTACAGGAATAGTGGCTCTCCTGGTTATGGCTTCGATAGAAGTGGCGAGGTGCTAAGATAACGTTTCAGCTCCTGAAATGCTTTCTCATGATCCTCCATCCACTCGAATCTTTGGCTCTTTCTGAGTACGTCATAGAACAGCCTGCATCTGTCTGAGGATCTGGATATAAATCTGTTTAGAGTTGCCACTCTTCCATCGGCCGGACGTCTTTTTTGGTTTCGTGGTGACTCAAATGCAGTGCTTTGATTTGCTCGGTGCTGGCCTCTATCCCCCCCGGGTCACCATATACCCCAGAAATTTTCCAATGGATACTACAAAGGTACACTTTGTCGGATTAAGCTTCATTTGATATTTTCTGAGGGTATTAAAAGTTTCTGCCAGGTGCTGGTGATGTTGCGAAGCCTGCTTTGATTTGACGACCATATCGTCTATGTATACTTCCATAGTTTGGCCTATTTGCTCTTTAAACATCATGTTTACGGGGCTTTGATAGGTAGATCCTGCATTTTTCAGTCCAAAAGGCATGACATTATAACAGTAGATACCTCGCTCGGATCTGAATGCTGTCTTTTCCTGGTCGCTTGGGTGCATCTTTATCTGGTTATATCCGCTCAACACATCCAGGAATGTCAGAATCTCATGATCTGCAGTAGCATCCACCATGGCGTCTATGTGTGGTAGTGGAAATGGATCCTTTGGGCAAGCTTTATTTAAATCTGTGAAATCTACGCAGACCCTCCACTTGCCGTTCTTTTTCAGGACCACCACCACATTAGACAAATGAGGCGTGTCTTTTATATAAGGTTTTCACCCCATTTCCACACGCATTTCTGTACTTTTTATGTAGCATCGAGCTACAAATGCCCCCGAATATCCTACTTTGGTTCGTTTTATGTAATTTGCTGGAATTAACCGAAGAGGAGTTAAATCAAGCCTAATTTGTCCCAATTGCATGATTTCATGGAGAATAGGAGCCGGAGCTTGGAATCTAACATTTTGGAGACGCATGAGCTGGTTTTGGAAGGCGTTTCAAAGTCTAGCGTGCCTATATAGCTCAGTCGAGTAGTTTTCTACTCGATCGAATGCTTTATATACTCAAGATTGATCGATCGAGCAGTTTAAGAAGTCAATCGAGGAGATTTAGCAAGAAGTGCGCGATCGAGTAGTTTATTTCTACTCGATCGAGTGGTTGGATGCATAGTTACTCGATCGAGTGGTTTATTTCCACTCGATCGAGTGATTTACCCTTCTGAAGACTTTTTCCGCCTAATCATTTTATGGGCTTTTGTAATTAGTCCATAAATTAGGTTTTAGGATGGATTTTTCGTATAAGACAGAGCAGGGGGGCTACGTTAGAGGGAGCTCTTCCTTCGTTCGTTCACTTCACTGTATACCTTGCTACTGTTCTTGGATTTTGTTCTTCCTTTATACTTACTACTCAGATTCGGATACGATTGGTACTATTATTCTACTTTAATCCCTTAATACATTTTTATTCCTTTATTCCTTCTCTCTCTTATTTTTATCATAATTGCTTTAATTCAATTCTTGTTAATTCTGTCATTATATTTAGTTTCAATTATTCATATGTCGTAATAATGAGTTGCTAATTTCCTTCGGCTAAGACTATAGGGGATCCGTAATCATGAGGGAATAGTAATCGATTTATCGGGTTAATGCTAGTATAATCTTTGTTGGTTAAATGCTACAATTAACTATATCCGTCTTATTGTGTCGACGCAATTAGACATTTAATTCTTAGTGATCCTTGACCTGGACCGAAAGGTTGGAAAAGGCGAGACTAGTAGCGGACAATATGGTATTGTAGTGAGGGCGAAAGCTAAGCTATTTACGCTCTAGGGTGAATTGAGGACCGAAAGGTGACGTTCGTTACCCCTTAGACCGTATTTGCATTGACCTGAGATCTAGATTACTTGACTAAATGATTATGGTGAACCGTCTGTCTTAGCTGTTTCTCTTTATCTGCTTGATTCCTTCCTTTTAATTTCCTCTTCCTTATTCTTATTAGTTTAAAATATCACATTTAAAAACTCCCCAATTGGTTACCTTGACGAACTTAGATTAAGCTGACAAATTCCTACCTCTCTGTGGATTCGACCCGACTTCCCTAGCTATATTAGTTAGAGCCAGTTAGTATTTTTGACAGTGCGCGAGGACGTGTCAAATTTTGGCGCCGTTCTTGGGAGGTGGTGCAATTTTGTTGCTTTAATTAAGTTATCTCTCGTCTCAAGGAATTTATTCCTTGAGGCTGATCTCATTTCTGCAAAGTTTTGATTAGTCTTGCAGATTGTTCGTTGCTTTGTAAGTCTATTTGCCAGGATGCCTACGATTACTGAGCATATAAAGCCATGTGCTAGATGTGGCGAGGAAGGGCATGGTCCTATTGAATGCATGGCAAGTGTAGAGCGTGCCCTTGCTTATCGGAATTATAAGCAAGGAGTTCCTTTTTCTCAGTTGTATGAAGAAATAAAGAATGTCTCTACCCCTTCTACGCCGGTACCGCAGCCGGTCACTCCTTCTGCAAGTGAAGAAATTGCCGAATTAAAATCTATTATGATGAGTATATCACGGCAATCTGAAACTGTCATATCGGAATTGAAAGAACAAGTCGCGCAGTTAACACTCGCGAAAGACCAAACCAAGCTTCTTCCAATATGCGATCCAGTCAGTGCAATGAATTGTCAAAATGACCTTACTCATGAAGAAGACGAGGTTTTGATAGCTGAAGATACCCCGGAGGACGATCTAGATGAATTCTTAACCGAAATACTTGCAGCGTGTAATTAAGATACTCGATCGAGCGATTTCTCTACTCAATCGAGTGAATCAATTCATCATATCACTCGATCGAGTGAAATTACTGGTGGATCGAGTGGTGCACAATTTGCTGTTGGTCGATCGAGCAATATTATTACTCGATCGAATGAGTTTGCTGCAGAAATCACTCGATCGAGTGACAAAACTGGTCGATCGAGTGAAACAGAAGAAGAGAATGGTCGATCGAGTAATATAAGTACTCGATCGAGTACTTTAAATGGCGGAGACCCTATATTACTATATAATGCCGCTACCGTGTCATCTTCCCCTGCTGTGGAGACGTAACGCATTGATAAAGATAAAGGAAAAGTTGCGGGTCCACTCATTGCCACCAGGGTACCCTTTCCAGGGCGTCTGAAGGACGCAAAGATCGAGCGACAGTACGGTAAGTTTGTGGACGTTGTGAAGAACCTTCAGGTAACTGTCCCTTTTTCCGAACTTTTTACTCAGGTACCCACTTACGCTAAGTTTATGAAAGATATTGTGACGCGTAAGAGAAATTTAAGTGAATTTGAGACGATTTCATTTATGGAAGAGTCTAGTAATTTACTTTTAAATAAGGGTCCACCTAAAATGAAAGACCCGGGCAGCTTTTCCATTACCTGTATTATAGGCAACATGGTCATTGATAAGGCTCTCTGTGATTTAGGAGTCAGTGTTAGTGTCATGCCCCTTCCTGTCTGCAAGAAACTGAACATGAGTCATTTTAAAGTGACTAACATTACCCTACAGATGGCTGATAGATCTGTTAGGAGGCCCTTAGGTGTCTTAGAGGACGTGCCTGTGAAAATAGGCAAGCTCTTTATCCCAGTAGATTTCATTGTTTTAGATATAGCTGAGGACACCCGGACCCAAATTATCTTAGGAAGACCATTCCTTTGTACAGCTGGGGCCGTTATTGATGTCAGACAAGGGCGTTTGACTCTTGCAGTAGGGGATGACGCTATCACTTTCAGTCTGCCTAGTACTTTGGCTCGCCCAATGATAGAGGATACTTGCTATTCGGTTGATATTATTGACGAGTCTATTTATGACTTCTGGTCGGGTTCTTTTATGAAGGACCCACTAGAAGCTCTTATGCTTTTTGATGAGTGTGCAGATAGCCCAGACGACGATGACGCTGTGTTGGATTTGCTTGTTGGTGATTTAGATGAGCCTGAACTTACCAAAGCTGAGGGAGAGCAAGTGGAACAAATGATTAGCACTCTTTGCTCCATTGAGGTAAAGGTACCGGAACGTAAGCCTCTCCCTTCTCATCTTAAATATGTTTTCTTAGACGATACAGAGCAATATCCAGTCATTGTTAGTGCCAAGCTCAATGATGATCAGCTGACTTCTTTGTTAGCTGTACTTAAGAAAAACAGGAAAGCAATGGGTTATTCACTAGACGATATCAAGGGGATTAGTCCCGATATTTGTATGCACAGGATAGAGCTAGAGGAGGATCACAAACCTTGCAGACAGGGTCAGCGCCGGCTGAACTAGAAGATGCAGGATGTTGTGATGGCTGAGGTAATGAAGCTGCTGGATGCAGGTATTATTTATTCTGTGGGTAATTCTAGATGGGTGAGTCTAGTACAGGTGGTCCCGAAGAAAGGAGGGACAACTGTTGTTAAGAATGAAAAGAATGAATTAATACCTAATCGAGTAGTGACTGGTTAGCGGATGTGCATAGATTACAGACAGCTGAATGCCGCCACCAAGAAAGATCACTTTCCCCTTCCTTTTATTGATCAAATGGTAGAAAGGTTAGCTTCACATAAATTTTTCTGCTATTTAGACGGGTATTCAGGGTTCTTTCAGATCCCTATCCACCCTGACGATCAGGCTAAGACTACATTTACTTGTCCTCAGGGCGTTTTTGCTTATCGCAGGATGCCTTTTGGTTTGTGTAACGCCCCTGCCACCTTTCAAAGGTGCATGATGGGGATATTTTCAGAGTATATTGAGTCTATCATGGAAGTTTTTATGGACGATTTCAGTGTATATGGAAGTGATTTTTCTAACTGTCTGTCTAACCTTGAGAAAGTGTTGTAGCGCTGTATTGAAGTCAATCTTGTGCTGAACTGGGAGAAGTGCCACTTTATGGTCAATGAGGGAGTTGTTCTAGGGCACTTAGTTTCTGATAGGGGAATAGAGGTTGATAAAGCAAAAGTGGAAGTGATTCAGCAATTACCGCCTCTTGTTAATGTTAAAGGGGTGAGGAGTTTCCTTGGTCACGCCGGCTTTTATCGTCGGTTCATCAAGGACTTCTCAAAGATTGCTAAACCACTTACACAGTTGCTGCTTAAGGATGCCCCTTTTGTGTTTACTGATGATTGTCTTTCTGCTTTTAACAGGTTAAAGTAGGCTTTAGTCTCTGCGCCGATCATACAGCCTCCCGATTGGGACTTGCCGTTTGAGATTATGTGTGATGCGAGTGACTACGCACTAGGAAAGGTGCTAGGCCAAAGGAAAGACAAGGCTTTGAGTGCTATCTACTATGCGAGCCGAACTCTGGATGAGGTTCAAGTGAAGTACACTACCACTGAGAAAGAGCTGCTAGCTGTAGTTTATGCCTTAGAGAAGTTTCGTACTTATTTAGTTGGGTCAGAAGTCACTGTTTTTACTGACCATGCAGCTTTGAGGCATCTCCTTGCTAAGAAGGAGGCTAAACCACGGCTACTGAGATGGATACTTCTCCTTCAGGAGTTTGATTTGCAGATTAAGGATAAGAAAGGAGCTGAAAACGTTGTCGCTGATCACTTGTCGCGACTGATGCGACAAGAAGGGGAAGATTCTCTACCTATTGATGATTCTTTTCCTGACGATACTGTTATATCGTCTATTGTTAACCAAAAACCTTGGTATGCAGATATAGCTAACTTCGTTGTCGGTGGCAAGTCCGCCGACCTTTCTCATCGCCAGAGGAAGCGTTTTACGTATAACGCTAAGCAAGATTTCCGGATGATCCTTACATGTTTAAGGAATGTGCGACGGTCTCTGAGACGGTGTATTCCGCAATGGGAGACCAAAATAGTCCTGGAAGGCTGTCACTCCTCTTCATATGGTGGTCACCACGGTCCATCGCGCACCGTGGCTAAGGTACTTCGATTCGGTTTTTTTACTTCGGCCTTCTTTGTTTGCGATGCTAGGTCTTTTGTTTCAGCTTGTGATGCTTGCCAACGATCAGGGAACATTTCAAAGAGACATGAGATGCCACAAAACGGCATCTTAGAGGTTGAGGTCTTCGATGTCTGGAGCATTGATTTCCAAGGACCGTTCCCATCCAGTAAAGGTAACAGGTATATCTTAGTGGCTGTAGACTATGTGTCGAAATGGGTTGAGACAATTGCCTCACCTCATTGTGATGCTAAGACCATGATAATGATGTTTAAAAAGATCATATTCCCCCGATTTGGTGTCCCTAGGGTCGTCATTAGTGATGGGGGAATGCATTTTAAAGAAAAGAAACTCACTTCTATTCTGTCTAAAGTTGGTGTCCAACACCGGCGAGGTTTGGGGTATCATCCCCAAACTAGTGGTCAGGTTGAGGTCTCTAACCGCGAGTTGAAAGAGATCTTGTCTAAGGTAGTTTCTAAATCACGGAAGGATTGGAGTCTTAAGTTAGATGACACATTATGGGCTTACAGAACTGCCTTTAAGACACCAATTGGTGCATCACCTTATAGGCTAGTTTATGGAAAATCGTGTCACTTACCTGTCGAATTGGAATGTAAGGCTTGGTGGGCAATTCGTGAGCTTAATTATGATCCTAAGTTGTGTGGTCAGAATCGTCTTTTGCAGCTAGATGAGTTGGAAGAATTTAGGCTTAATGCCTATGATAGCTCGCGCATTTACAAAAAAAGGACAAAGAGATGGCACGACAAGAGAATCCTACCTCGTGAGTTTCATGTTGGCAGCGAAGGTCTTTCATTGTTTAATGCCCGATTGAGATTATTTCCTGGCAAGCTGAAGTCCAGGTGGAGTGGTCCTTATACGGTGACAGCTGTTATCAAATTTGGATCCGTGGAGCTCGAAGATTCCGAGGGTCATAGATTCAAGGTGAATGGCCAATATGTGAAGCATTACCACGAGGCGAATGAAGCAGACAATCGCGTTGAAGTCTTACGCTTCGACGAGCTTGACGCGCTAGTTAATTGACGCCAAAAAAGTCGTGCGGGACCTCTTAAACCAGCGCTCTCCGGGAGGCAGCCCGGACTGTTTTATTGTACTTTTGTTGAATATTTTATTTCTCATTAGCTTTATGCTGAACTTTAGACGTTGTTTTACGAACTCCTTATGTTTTTCTAGCTTTGGAAAGCGTGTTTTACAGGACACAGTACTCGATCGAGTGGTTTTAGGCTCTATCGAGCACTTTTTGGGGAAGTTTTCACTCGATCGAGTGATAATTGTCCTCGATCGACCAAAGTCAATATCACGCTTACTCGATCGAGTGGTTTTTCACTCGATCGAGCCCTTCCAATTGCCAGTTCACTCGATCGAGCTATTCCAAGTACTCGATCGAGCGGTTATGCTTCCCAGCTGCTGTTTTTACGTCTATGGAGCTACTGCTTGACTTTCTTTGACCTCCCATGTTCATGGTCGGTTTGGGGAGGTTCCTCCTTACGACGTTTTGTAAGTTTTCCGACTCCATTTATCCCTTTCTCTTCAGTTTGCATTTCTTTCCCTATTTTTGGTACAATGAGGGCATTGTACGGTTTGGTTTGGGGAGGTATGCATCTATATCTGTGTCTGCATGTTTTCTTGCATTTTTGCTTTCACGTTTATTGATTTCCGCATGCATTGTTGCTTTAATTAATTCAAAAAATCATAAAAATTCAAAAAAAATTCACGTTTAAATTGAGTCGGAACGTTTGAACACTGACGCTACATTGAATCTTTACTCGAGCCTTGCATATTCTTGACATTTAGTTAGCATGATTATGTGCATAATCTACGAGTTTTTGGTTTCTCTCTTATCCGAACGAATAGACTTGATTCATTATGTCGGCAAGCTACATTACATTCTGAGGTTAGAGCTTTTTAAACTGGTGACATTCATGACCGGTTTCATTTAGGATGTGAGTAGTACTCTCTTTAAGGCATGTAACATCAATTTGCATAAGCATGAGTCTAGTCTTCTTAATACTTGTATGCATTCGTTCTGTGGATGGTGACACATGTTAGGAGAGGCAGTTCCCTTTATTTCATTCTACCCATGAGCCCCACATAGCCAAATTGCCTTTTTGTCCTATTAACTACTTTCTATAATACTTCCTACCTTAGCTGAGCTAGTGACGAGTAGTTCTTGGAATGTTTTATTACAATATGGTTGTTTTATCTGATTTCAGAAGATGGTGGAAGAATTGGAGGGAAAGAAAAAGAATTGTTGAAAAAAAAAATGAAAAAAAAATGACGAAAAATGGAACAAAAAAAAAGAGAACGAAAAGAAAAAAAGCGAGATAAGAAAAGAAGAAAAAAATAAATCTCGTGTGAAGAAAAATGAGAATTATATAATGACTTTTACTCCCATGTTTCACTTATATCTTATGGGGAGTTGACGATTCTTGGTGTTTTGTGAGTTTAGTGCATAAATTTTTGAACCGTTTCATCTTGCTATTTTGAGTACGAAGTTGGGATGCAGTTTAATTTTGGATCCGTTGTTGCTAGCATGGCTATTAACTCCACATATCCAAATTCATCTTAGCCCCTTCTTACCCATTACCTCACTTACCCAAATGTAAGTCCTCGGCTTGTGTCCTGGTCATTAGTATGGTTGGAATGCATATGTACGGTTGTAGAGACTTTATTCATGTTAAATGCATGCATGTTCTTATAGGTCGAGTTAGGTGAGTGTCTCTACTTCTTTCTATCTCTCACATATATACTTGCCTTGCGCCTAATTTTGAGTGACGAGCGGCCCGTGAGAGTCCGACATCTTTTGAGTCTTGCAAGGTCGACGGTTCAGTAAGTTTGAAACATTGATTTAACTCGTTTGCACTTCTCATTTGCCATTTTGTCATTTTGTCGCATTAAATTGGTTCTAGTGGATAATTTGTAGCTGATGCGTTGGTCCCGTTCCATTGTTTATTCTTAGTTGCATTCATATTTGCTTGGGGACAAGCAAAGGTTTGGTTTGGGGAGATTTGATGCGTGTCTTTTATATAAGGTTTTCACCCCATTTCCACACGCATTTCTGTACTTTTTATGTAGCATCTAGCTACAAATGCCCCCGAATATCCTACTTTGGTTCGTTTTATGTAATTTGCAGGAATTAACCGAAGAGGAGTTAAATCAAGCCTAATTTGTCCCAATTGCATGCATTCATGGAGAATAGGAGCCGGAGCTTGGAATCTAACATTTTGGAGACGCATGAGCTGGTTTCGGAAGGCGTTTTAAAGTATAGCGTGCCTATATAGCTCGATCGAGTAGTTTTCTACTCGATCGAATGCTTTATATACTCAAGATTGATCGATCGAGCAATTTAAGAAGTCAATCGAGGAGATTTAGCAAGAAGTGCGCGATCGAGTAGTTTATTTCTACTCGATCGAGTGGTTGAATGCATAGTTCCTCGATCGAGTGGTTTATTTCCACTCGATCGAGTGATTTACCCTTCTGAATACTTTTTCCGCCTAATCATTTTATGGGCTTTTGTAATTAGTCCATAAATTAGGTTTTAGGATGAATTTTTCGTATAAGACAGAGCAGGGGGACTACGTTAGAGGGAGCTCTTCCTTCGTTCGTTCACTTCACTGTATACCTTGCTACTGTTCTTGGATTTTGTTCTTTCTTTATACTTACTACTCAGATTCGGATACGATTGGTACTATTATTCTACTTTAATCCCTTAATACATTTTTATTCCTTTAAATCCTTCTCTCCCTGATTTTTATCATAATTGCTTTAATTCAGTTCTTGTTAATTCTGTCATTATGTTTAGTTTCAATTATTCATATGTCGTTATCATTAATTTAGTAATAATGAGTAGCTAATTTCTTTCGGCTAAGACTATAGGGGATCCGTAATCATGAGGGAATAGTAATCGATTTATCGGGTTAATGCTAGTATAATCTTTGTTGGTTAAATGCTACAATTAACTGTATCCGTCTAATTGAGTCGACGCAATTAGACATTTAATTCTTAGTGATCCTAGACCTGGACCGAAAGGTTGGAAAAGGCGAGACTAGTAGCGGACAATAGGGTATTGTAGTGAGGGCGAAAGCTAAGCTATTTACGCTCTAGGGTGAATTAAGGACCGAAAGGTGACGTTCGTTACCCCTTAGACCGTATTTGCATTGACCTGAGACCTAGATTATTTGACTAAATGATTATGGTGAACCGTCTGTCTTAGCTGTTTCTCTTTATCTGCTTGATTCCTTCCTTTTAATTTCCTCTTCCTTATTCTTATTAGTTTAGAATATCACATTTAAAAACCCCCTAATTGGTTACCTTACCGAACTTAGATTTAGCTGACAAATTCCTACCTCTCTGTGGATTCGACCCGACTTCCCTAGCTATATTAGTTAGAGCCAGTTGGTATTTTTGACAGGTACGCGACAGACGTGTCAACAACCATTCTGAATATTTTACTTCTCGAATCTTTCATGCAGCAAGCAGGTTATCTACTTCCTGGTTTATAACCTGGTTCCTTTCAAAAGCAAACTTTCTTCTTTTCTGCTGCACAGGTTTATAGCTTGGATCGACACTTAGCTTGTGGGTTATCACACTTGGGTCTATCCTTATCATATCATTATGTGACCAAGCAAAACAATCCATGTTAGTTCTCAATAACCGAACGAGTTCTTCACGAATGTTACTTGTACATTCAGATCCAATAAGCACGGTTCGTTCTGGGTGCAGCGTGTCCAGGATGACTAAGTCTAGTTCTGCCTGCTGGGGTTCAGTGTATTCATCCTGGATGCGCTGGCTCTGTAATTGCTATGTAGGTGAGCTAGTTGTCGACTTCAGAGCTACTTTATAGCAATCCTTAGCTTCATCCTGGTCTCCACGTATCTCTTGCACCACTCAAGGCGTTGGAAACTTCAGACACTGGTGGTACGTTGAGGGAATTGCTTTCAACTCGTGGATCCAGGGCCTGCCAAGGATCACATTCTAAGTAGAGGGTTTGTCAATAACAGTATACCTTACCTGCTTGTTTACACCTCCGGCATAGGTTGGGATGACGATTTCTCTTAGGTAATGCTTTGTTTCGCCACTGAAACCAACCAAGGGGACCGCCTTCTTTGCTATATCTTTCTCGGTGAATCCCATGGCTTTGAGTGTCTCTAGCATGATCAAGTTGACGAAGCTTCCGGTATCCACCAAGATCTTTTTCACCTCACAGTTTGCTATGGGGAGTGTGATGATTAGAGCATCGTGGTGCTGTTCTGGAGCAGAACCTGCATCTGTTTTGTCAAAGGTGACTGATGGCATATTCTGGCAGTTGATCCTGCAGGAATTTTCTGGTCTGTCTCCCTTAGTTCTGGTTGCGTGCCTCTTTGCTGCTGAATATGTTAGTCCGCACAGCTCCGATCCACCTGTAATGACATTCACAGTTCTAGTGGATTGAAAAGGAGGAGATGGCAGAACTTGATCTGCTGAGTTTACTCTAGTTGTGCCTCTGGGTAGGAGGTGATCCAGGTTTCCTTGATCATAATGGAACTTGACTTCCTTTCTAAGGGAATGGCACTCGTCGGTGTCATGGGTGTTGCTGTCGTGGAACTCACACTTCTTGCCTTTGTCCTTTCTGCTACTGAAGTATCCTTCTGCTGGAGATTTTGGCCATCTGACTCTGCGACCTAGCTCCTTCAAGGCTTTAAATAATCCTGCAAGATTAGTGGTAAAACCATATTCACTTACTTTCGGAGGCAGATCTGCTTCGCTTTTTCCTTCAGAACTTCCAGAAACTTTGTTCATGAACCTGTTGTAGGGTTTGGGCCTTTCGCTCCTCTTCTCTACTGGAGCTTTTCTGGATACTGGATCTGAATTATAGACGCCTCTGATGGGTGCAGAGTCTTCCTCCAATCTTATGACAACAATTGCCTTTGACTTTACTTCTTCAAAGGTGGTGCAAGGGTGCTTCGTTGGATCCTTGTAAAGATCTGAATCCTGGTGCAGTCCTTGGCGGAAGGCTTGCATAACGGTTGCTATATCACATCTCGGGATAGCCACCTTCTCTTTGTTGAACCTGTTCAAGTAATCACGGGTGGACTCCTCAAACCCTTTGCACTATCCGGTAGAGGTCACTGGTCCGCTTCTCCGGCTTTCTGCTGCTGGCAAACTGCTGGTTAAATGTATTGACTAGGTCGGCGAAGTTGGCTATACTCTTGTTGGGCAGGCCGATGAACCACTGCAGAGCTGCTCCAGACAAGGTTGACCCGAATCCCTTACACACACAAGCCTCCTTTAAGGTTCCAGTTGCGGTTATCACCATCATTTTCTGCTTGTAGTGGTTGATATGATCGAGCGGGTCCGTGGTTCTGTCGTAGAGCGTCATGGCTGGCGGTACACATCCTTTAAGAACACCGACAAGGGCTATGTCGTCCACGAAAGGTGAGTCTGCATAGCTATCTTGGGCTGCTTTCTCTAACGGGCGGGCTATGCCTAGTATCCTGTACATCAACTCCCTCAGCTCCTGGTACTACTGCTCCAGCGAGTTACCTGCTCCTGAAAGAGGGTTAGAAACAGGCTGGAAGGATCTAGCAGGTGTACCTCCTAGCCAGGGCACTCCAGAAAATTGGCCTGATGCTGGATGACTGGTCACTAATGTGGCACTGATTATGGATCCATGCTGCCATCCTGGTGTCTGCTGTAGTCCTCCAATCCACGATCCACCGGTGAACTGGCTGTAGGATAGGGCTGTTGTATTGATGACAGGTCCAGATTGGCATCCTGATGTCTGGTGTGCGGGGTTACCTGAAAAGGGCGGACGGTCAGATCCTGATGGGGTATTAAACAAAGCATTACCTGATGTATGCTGCAGGTTGGGTGGGTTGTCAAATGACAGGCACCCCAATCCTCTGGGCTCAATTGGTTCACTGGGTGCTACTTCTGCAAGGTCCAGTCTGGTGACTAGTTCCGATAGAACTGATCGACTCGATCCTCCACCGCTGGTTCGGGTCGGAGCCTCTGGTGCTGACGTTGGCTTGGCCTAGACTGCTGTCACGATCTGAGCAATCAGGTTCTGGTTGTCCTTCCTCAGATTCTCAACGGTCTGACACGCATGAATCATCACCTGCATCGGATCAAGCGCTGGAGATCCTCTGCTTCTAAGAACTTCTGCGCCTGATCCCTCCTATGTCGGGCCTCTAGATGCAGCTTCACCTCTACTGGGGCTGCTTTCCCTGCTGGATCTAGATTGGATGGGTGCGCTTGTGGCTTTGGGTATATGTGGTTGTTTCAGAGGTGGAGGTATGGTTCTGGGCGACATGCTGACGGGGATCATCTGACTGGACGCTTAGGATGCACTGACTGAACCTGCAGATGCAGAAGTAGGTCCTGCTCCAAAAGACAGGGCTGACATGCTCTGGCTGCTGGAAGGATTCTAGCTGGTTCCAGACATGGTGACGGCTGGTTCGGTTTTACGAGATTTGGCTATAGAAAATGATCACTATGCCCCACGGTGGGCGCCAAATTGTTTTGGTAAAAATTTACCGGTTAGGAATTTAATTATGTGAGTGATAGTGATTGATCTAGGCCAATTACGATTTGAATGTAACGATGACAATGAATGAAATAAAGACGAATGAAAGAATGACACGGAGGATTTTTGGTGACGCGGAAAACCCGGTGTGGAAACAACCGCGGGGGGAGTCAGAATCCCACCAACTTTGCACTATAATCAAGGTTTAATATGCAAGTAAGGAAATACAATTATTATTTTAGCTAGTGAATTGTTGCCAAGTATAGACGGGATTTTTGAGGAATGATGTGTAGCTTTTATAGCTGCCAGAATCAGACTTAGGGTTTTTGAGTTTCCTCTGCTTCTGTTCCTGAATACCAGGTCAACTCCCTAAAGATTAGGGGTTTGTTGTTTGACTTGGTTAATAATCACTTTGTTGCACGTGTGTTATTTCATACTTCAAGTTGTGTTTGTTGGTTTTGATCTTATGGTTCTCAACACGCCACATCATCGGTCATTTCCTTCTCTCATCCTCCAACAGCCATGCACCTCACCTAGCTTTTCGCCTCTCTCTCTCTCTGCCAGTAAGAAGGCGCCACGTCACAGGTGATAAAATACAATTTTTATCCTAATAATTTCCTCCTGTATTTGCTACTTGGGTGTGTTTCATGTCTCTTGCAGGTTTTGAGACTCATTTATGCATTTAGAAGCCAAATTCGTTCGGTAATGGAACAAGAGAGAAGCTTAGTCGAGCTTGGGAGAGAAGGACTGAAGTTTTATACCGGCTGTCTATCGACAGGCCTCCTATGTCTATCAACCATCTGTGCTATATGTCGATAGACAAAGGTCTATATGTCAATAGACATAGTCAATCGACATAGGGAGATTGTGTGGGAGAGCTTTCAGCTAAGTCTATTGACACCCATTGTCTTCTCGATCGACTTCTATACATGGTGTCAATCGACACTCTACCTATGTTGATCGACAATAGCACATATGTCTTTAGACATTTTCGTTAGACACAGGAGCTTTGTTTTTAGAGTGTTTACTACTCTGTCGATCGACACTCCTATCTATGTCGAACGACCAACTCTACACGGATAGACTACTTCTTATGTTTAGCTTATTTCTTTTATTTGGGCTTGGTATAACAGCTCTTGTAATCTTTTAATTAGGTTACACTTTCACTTTATTTTATGCAAGCAGGCAGTTAGAAACATTACTATGTAGAATTTCTCCCTTTTTCTCTATTGCGCATACTTGGATTCATTTGGTAATTTTAATTCCTCTTTCCCTTTGTTCTTATTTATTAATTATTTCTACTTTTCTTACTAGTTTTATTAGTTTAATTTATGCTTATTAGTCTTTCAATTAATTTCATCATGAATTCTTCCTCTTTATTGTCTTATTCAATTGTTATTGCAAATTCCATTTTGAGTAGCTAAACCTCCTTTTGCTAGGATTTAGGGGAGCCATGGATTGAGACAGTCTTAGTTTGGTGATTAGATTGGTCGATATAATTGGTCTATGTTGTTAATTGTGACATTCAATTGCTTTTAATTAGTTAAGTCGACGTAATTGATTAATTATACTGGTAAGCCCCGACCTAAGATCGAAAGCCTGGAAAGGGTTAGACCTGTCACACACATTAGAGTGCCCTAGTAATTGAGACTGAACTTTGACCCTACCTATGACTCGTAATAATCCATGGTGAACCGATGTCCTAGCTCCTTTCTCTTATATTTTTCTTGACTTAATTTCTCTCTTTAAATCTTTTATTTTATTGCATTAGTTAGAACACAAATCAAACAAACCCCTTTTGGTTACTTAGACAGATTTAATTTGACAAGTAGAACGCTAAAAGCCTCCCTGTGGATACGATCCCGACTTCCCTAGCTATATTAGTTAGAGACCAGTTGGTTTATTTTTTATAGGCTGCGACAGCCTCATCCAAACCGTTTGAAACCTGAATTCGAAAAAGTCCTGAAAGATAAGGGGATCATTCCTGCTGATTCCGAAGGATCCCTGAAAATTCCCCTGTCAGGGTTAACTGAGCATGTCCTGGTTGGTTCTGTATCCATGACTGGGCCTTCAGGGCTGGTTGCAAGCTTCCTTTCTCTCCACTTTTCGTGGATGTCATTAAAGAAATAGGTGTGACTTCCTACCAACTGATGCCTATGGTGTGGAAGGTAGTCTGCTCCGTTGAATATCTCTGCAAAAAATAGAATATTTCCTTCTCCTTGGAGGACTTGAAGGCTTGTTATGCTGTCAAGACCAACAGTCCTGGCCGTATTAGTTTCAAGGTCAGACCTTCTACTACTCCTCTTCTCAGTAATCAGGATAGCGGACATGACAAGAATTGGGCTGCTGGGTACATGTTCATCAGGACGAATTCTGTGGGTCCTGATCTGGCGTACTTGAACTATGATGCCTGTGTTGGTGGTGACTATCCTGACTTTTCCTTTCATCCTGCGTGTTTATTTGTTAGTTTTAAAAATAAATTAAAACGAGTCATACCTCCCTTGTTTGCAGTTGCTGATTGGATTTCTGAAATTGAATACCCTACTGCAAATATTTCTGCTTTTCTTGCAATTCCTCAAATGGAAAGGACTTGGCCTCTCTGTTGTGGGGCTGGTCATCTTCCTCGTTGCCTGAAGACTAAGGGTGCTGCTAGAGTGCCCAAGCCTTCAAAAGTTGCCATTGCTTCTACTTCAGGCAGTAAGTTTATTTTGTTCTCTTTTTGGCTTCGCTTTTCTTCCTATTTTGGCTTTTTTATGACAGCCTGTCTTTATTGCTAATATAGTGTCTCGTGTTATAGCCACTAGATCATCCACTCGCCTTGCCAGATTTGGTATGGCTGACCTTTCTGCCAGGCTGGCTAAGGTCAAGGAGGAGAGTTCCCAGGGAGGAGGTCAAACTGGGCCTGTCATTGATTTAACTGAGTTGCCTGCTACTCCCAAGGTTTTTGCTACTCTTGTTGCCCTGCTGAAAAAAGTTCAGCAGCCCAGAAGAGGAAAGTGGAGGAAATTGATCCGTCTGCCCCAGTCAGGGAAGTGCGAGCCAGGGTAGATAATGTGGAGGCTGCCAGGGTGAAAATTAGGGATTATGCTACTTCCAAATCTGATGTTATGATCACCCTTGATCCTATTGAGACTGCTGCCCAAGTAGTTGCTTCAGTAGATCATTTTGTCAGCCTTTTGGCAGGTGCCTTGGCTGATGTGAGAGAGGTATGTAGTTTTTATTATTATTATTATTATTATTATTATTATTATTATTATTATTATTATTATTATTATTATTATTATTATTATTATTATTATTATTATTATTATTATTATTATTATTATTATTATTATTATTATTATTATTATTATTATTATTATTATTATTATTATTATTATTATTATATATTATATTTTTTATATATTATATATTATATATTTTTTTTTGTAAAATGTATATATCTTTTATTTAGAGGTTTTTATTTTTATAACATAATACGTATACTATTTCTGTTTCTGTTCAGGGTGATGCAGCTTGTCTCCATAATGCTTATCAGGCTACTTATTTGGTGGCCAGGATTTATCTTATGATATCTGATTATGATAAGCTGAAGTCTGAACTAAATTTTGCTCGGGCTGATCTGGCTGCAGGGGCTCCTAATTTGGTGAAGGTACAGGCTGAGAGGGATGTTGCCAAGGCTGAGGCAAGCTCAAGCAAACAACTTCTGCAGGAGGCATTGGACAGGAATGAGGAGCTTACCCTGGAGAGGGGCGATTTGGAGTTCAAGCTTGATGATGCTTCCCTGTATTTCTATATCAAAGGGAAAGTGGCTGCTATGTAAGAGCATGTGGAGGCCAGGGAAAACTGGAACCCTGAAGCTGAGATGGCCTTCGGTGCTTCTAAATATCCTGACCTGCATAATATGGGCAATGAATAGGAGGTCGATTCTTCAGGGGAGCAGGATGTTGATGCTGAGGCTGATCATGCCAAAAGTGGAAGTGATGGTGCTGTCTCTAAAGGGGAGCAGTAATTTCATATTTATTTGATGGTATTGGCCCATCCAGGGGGGATGTCCCTGGACAAACAATTTTATTTTCTTGTTCTTGGGTAGGTTAGGGAGGTTATCCCTGGCCTTGACAATTATTTTGGTGCCTTTGCCCCAGGGGTAAGGGCTTTATTAATATGACGATAGTGGCCTTCATTGGCTCATTTGGCTTATTTCCTGATGTTTTTTTTGATTTTATTTAAGTTTGTGAACCTTGTTTTTCCAGTCCTGTCAACTTGTTTTGTGATTAACGCCATCGTAAGTCATTCATCCACATATAGTTTTTGCCATAGTGGTTGAAAGGACGGAAAAAACGGCCTGTCAGGAGGGCTTATGTCCCCTGCCTGACTAGAGGGCTTGGTATTTGGCTTGTCAGTAGGGAATTTAGACTGATGGTCGGGATAAAACACCCTTGCACCGTCTTGCTGCGTCCAGCCGGTTGTAGATGTGTGCAGCAAATTAGTCAGGTTAGGCAATTATTTCATGTCTGATTGGTCCTGCTATTTACCGTATCCGGTGATGGTTACCAACTCGTTAGGCACAGTGAAGTGCAAAGGTTTAAAATGTACGTAAATGAGAGGTCTAATGTATAGTAGAGTAGCCCTCAATCCTGAATATTTATGCATATAAACATTTATCATGTATAATTGTTCAGGATTCGAAAATAAGAGAAATTGGGTTAGTTACATATATAGACATGAATTTCATATAGTGTAACACCCCCTCATACCAAGGTTCCTTACCAAGACCACCCTACCATGAAAGTGTGTTACCATATCGGTTGCCCGAGGTTAGTACATATCAAAAGCGTCTGAAATGAGCACATTTATTAAAGTACCATAAAGTATAAAGTTTACATCAACCAAATCCCAAACTGTTTCAATAAATCAAAACAAATGTCTGACAACTAAGAAATCAAACTAAGACTCGGACGGTGATGCTACGACCGGTGATGACAACTCTCCCATGACTGCCCCAAGCTCACCAATAGCAATACACAAGTCTCTCACCATCCCCGAATGGATCACAGCAGATTCCACAAACAACAACGGGGTCAGTATTACTCAATCACTATAAGACAAACAAACACGGTAACCAGCTGATCATCCTCCAACCCCAGTCTCCCGAACTCACACAGTAACCGACTACGCACCGAAGTGTGTAGCCCTGCCAGATTACCCATCGCTACACGTAATCCTCGCCGCCAGTGGGTGACCGCAACCGATCCCACCTAGTCCAGCTCATCAACGAGCGACTTACAATCCCTGTCGCTTAATGTGCACATCCCCTCCCGTGGCGGGTTCCACAGAGGGCGAACTAGGGTGTGAAGCCACTCCCGCAAGTGACTCCACCACAACCACAAACACAAAGCATCACAGCTGTCACAACATCTCCACACCAACACCGTCACAACAACGCCCACACTCCGATGATCAGCAGATAACAATAGTTACAAAACAATCATGTCTTAAACAATGAACAGTAAACTGATTAGGGAAAACCCTACCTTAGCAATCAACAGTAGAACGGAAACTGAACAATCAGAAAGGCTCCTCTATGAAGTCTTCTTCTATACAATAACCACATAACATAATTACACATTGCACAATCCCCTATTTTCCCCAATTCCATATATACAATAACCCCAAAAGAATACAAATGACAAGGGAATGAAACTTACCAACTATAGAATAAGAGACTACACGCAATGACCATGACGATTTGCACACACAACGAGATTAGGGGATGATTAGGGAGTGATTAAAGTAATCGTAAAATAATTAGGGTTGAAAATAACGTTTTAGAAACTGATGTTGAATATAAAATAACCTTAAACACTCCCGCATCAAACCGATAAAATAACACTCGCTAGACCGGATACTCGGTCGAGTAAAGCTATACTCGGCCGAGTATCCTCTACTCGGTCGAGTATTCTCCATACTCGGCCGAGTATTCCTCGGCAGAACCAAAACAAACTCCACAATTAACACTACTCGGCCGAGTAGGCTCTACTCGGTCGAGTATACAACTTAATAAAATCCGTAGTATTTACGCTTCCCCCTTAAAAAGAACTTCGTCCCGAAGTTCACACTCCAACCTAAAACAAAACACCACAAATACAAAAGACACACCATAAAACACAAAAAGACTTTCCACACAAACATTTATCAACCCAAAGAACTACACAAGACACCATAAGACCCACCAACCCGACTCAAAATAAGACAAAACACAACCGCGACCATCTCCTACCCCCCTAAAAAGACAACGGTTACGTCCCCGTAACCAAACATACCTGATCAAAAAGGTTAGGAAAACATTTTCGAATAGCTTCCTCGGGTTCTCATGTGGCTTCTTCCACATTGAGATTAGACCAAAGAATCTTGAGTAAGACCATCTCACCATTCCTTGTCTTACGAACCTTGCGATCAAGAAACTCTTTAGGAACCTCAGCGTAGGACAAAGACTCATCAAACTCGATGTTCTCCATTCCAAGGATATGCGATAGATCACTCACATATTTCCGAAGCTGGGAGACATGGAAAACGTTGTGGACTCTATCCAAAGCTGGTGGTAAAGCTAATCTGTAGGCTACCTCGCCTATACGGTCCAAAATCTCATAAGGACCTATAAACTTCTGACATAGCTTACCTTTCTTCCCAAACCTCATCACACCTCGCATAGGTGACACTTTCAAAAGGACCTTGTCACCTACTGTGAACTCAATGTCCATGCGGTGTAAATCGGCATAACTCTTCTGACGATCTTGAGCTGCTCTCATCATCATTCTTGAATTAATCAACTTGCTCAACCATATCTTGTACCAGTGTGGCCCTAAAACCACTTTGTCTCGTAACTATCATCCCAACAAACTGGACTTCGGCATTTCCGACAATACAAAGCCTCAAAAGGTGCCATCCCGATACTCGTATGATAACTGTTGTTGTATGAAAACTCAAACAGGTCAAGCCTGTCTTCCCAACTGCCCCCAAACTCCATGACACATGCCCTCAACATGTCCTCTAAGGTCTTGACGGTTCGTTCTGTCTGACCATCGGTTGCCGGATGAAAGGCTGTACTCATCTTCAAGGTTGTACCCATCAACTCCTGCAGTTCTTGCCAAAACTTGAATATGAACCTCGCATCACGATCAGAAACGATATCCTTGGGTATACCATGTAACCGCACCACATGTCTCCTGTAACCCAGTGCCAGCTGCATCTTAGACCAAGTATCTTTCATAGGAACAAAGTGGGCTGACTTGGTTAACCGATCAACAATCACCCAGATCATGTTATTACCTTACTGTGACCTAGGCAATCCCACAATGAAGTCCATAGAGATAGACTCCTACTTCCACTCGGGTACTTCCAAAGACTATATCTTACCTTGTGGTCTCCTTTGTTCACCCTTGACCCTCTGACAGGTCAAACATCTGGCCACAAACTCAGCTACCTCTTTCTTCATGTTTGGCCACCAGAAAGTCTTCTTAAGGTCTTTGTAAAGGTTGTCACCACCCGGGTGAACCGAATAAGGAGTGCAATGAGCCTCCGTCAAGATCACTCTCCTCAACTCTGTATCCTCAAGAACACACCATCTCCTATCAAAACGGACACTCCCATCTGTATGGATAGAAAACCTAGAAACTGTCCCACTCTCTACTCTTGACTTCCATTCCTGAATCTTAGGATCAAGCTCCTGTTTACTCTTGATGTTCTCATATAACTCTGGCTCGATCGTCAAATCCCCGATGGTATCTCCCTTCCTTAACATAAAGATCCCCATCCTAGACACCTCATCCCTCAGCTTCAGCAAGGATATGGCTGTACATAGCAAATGAACGCTCTTCCTACTCAGAGCATCTGCAACTACATTAGCCTTACCCTCGTGATAGATGATCTCCATATCATAATCTCCGATAAGCTTCATCCACCATCTCTGTCGCATGTTAAGCTCCTTCCGAGTGTAGATATATTTTAAGCTCTTATGGTCAGAAAACACCTTAAAGGTTGCTCCATAAAGATAATGCCTCCAAATCTTAAGAGCGAAAACAACTGCACCCAGCTCCAGATCATCAGTAGGGTAATTCTCCTTATATGGCTTTAGCTGCCTCGAAGCATAAGCTATGACTTTCTCTGCCTGCATCAAAACAAAACTAAGACCATTCTTTGAAGCATCGGTATATACCTCAAAGTTCTCACATCCCTCCGGCAAAGCTAGCACAGGAGTTGTGGTCAAGCGTTCCTTTAAAGTCTGAAACGCTGTCTCACAACTCTCATCCCAAAAAAATCTGGTCTCTTTCCTCATCAAGGATGTCATAGGCCGTGCTATGGTAGAGAAATCTTTCAAAAATCTCATGTAGTAGCCAGCAAGGCCTAAGAAACTCCGAATCTCACCAACATTATTCGGTGATTCCCACTTGGTTACGGCCTCAATCTTACTACGATCCACAGACACCCCCTTCTTAGATATCATATGACCCAGAAAAGCTACCTCCTCCAGCCAGAACTCGCACTTAGACAGCTTGGCATAAAGTTGATTCTCTCTTAGAGTCTGCAAGACTATCCTCAAGTGCTCCTCATGTTCTTCCTTAGTCTTAGAATAGACTAAGATGTCATCGATGAAAACAACCACAAACCTATCCAAGAACGGTGTAAACATCCGATTCATCAAATCCATGAAAGGCTGCTGGTGCATTGGTCAACCCAAAAGGCATCAACACGTACTCATAATGACCATACCGAGATCAGAACGCTGTCTTAGGAATATCCTCATATGCTATCCTCAGCTGCTGATAGCCCGACCTCAGATCAATCCTGGAAAACACACCTGCACCACTTAGCTGATCAAATAGGTCATCAATCCTAGGCAAAGGATACTTGTTCTTCACCGTGACACGATTGAGCTCTCTGTAATCAATGCACAGTCTCATACTCCCATCTTTCTTCTTTACAAAAAAAACTGGGGCTCCCCACGGTGACACACTAGTCCTGATATAACCCTTGCTTAGCAACTCATGTATCTGCTTCTTCAACTAAGCTAACTCTTTAGGTGCCATACGGTAAGGTGCTTTGGATATCGGACTTGTCCCTGGTTTAAGCTTCACACTGAAATCCACATCCCTTTTGGGAGGCAAACTCGGTATCTCCTCAGGAAAGACATCATCAAACTCTCCCACCACAGGTATCTCAGCAGCTATCTGCGACTCTACTCGGCGATCTCTCACATGACAGAGAATCAAGGGGCACTTCTTCCTCATACATGACTTTAAAGTCATCACAGCTATGAACTTACATTTAGGTTTTACCACAAACCCTCTATAGGACACCCTAACACCCTTAGGACCCTTTAAGGACACTCTCTTTTGCCGATAATCTATCTTGGCATCATACTTACCCAGCCAATCCATCCCGACAATCACCTCAAACCCATCCATAGGAAACTCTAACAAGTCTACCGGTAAATCTATCCTTCCAACCACCATAAACACTCCCTCATACAACTTGAGACATGACACAGACTCCCCTAAAGGTATTAACACATCATATTTTACAACCTCAAACTTCCCCAAACCCATGGACATGGCATGACTCTTAGACACAAAAGAATGTGTAGCCCCTGAATCAAACAAAACAAAGGATGGTACATTATGACCAAGAAAGGTACCAGTAACTACATGAGCATCATCCTGCTCTTACTGTTTGTCCATCATGAAAAGCTTCCCACTGTTTTTCTGTCCTCCACCCTGAACCGAAGCATTGGAGGTAATTGGCTTGGCTGTTGAATCTTGGGTGGTGTTGTTGTTCTGACGCTGATATGATCAACCGCCACTGCAGTTATAACTGCCCTGGTTGCCCTGTCCACCTCTGTTGCCACATGAACCTCCCGGTCGGTTACTAGCAAAACTCTAAGTTGGCCCCTGAGAGAAATTCCCTTGCTGAGCTCCTGAACCAGTGTCGGGCCTGTAACTCGTGCATTCCCGTTTCCTATGGCCGACACCACCATAGTTGAAGCATGTATGGTTAGAGTTATCACTCACACTCCGACCTCCATTCTTTCCCCAGCCACGAGATCCCCCAGAGAAACCAGCTCCACCCGAAAAAGCCTTTGCATGGTTGAAGTTTCCCTTCTTGTTGCCTGACTGGCTGTTGCTTCCACTGTCAGCCTTCCTCTTTTCAGCGGCAGTCCTCTCATTGATCTCTCTTGAGAGATCTACCATTCTCTCAGCTTGGCCCGCTCTTAGGTACACTTCCTTAAGGTCAGTAGCAACCCCAGCTGGCATACGACTCATGATCTTGGCAGATAAACCCCTCTCAAAACGGAGAGCCAAACCCCTCTGTGCCAGCTGCATATCCTCAACATAACGAGATAGCTCTAGGAACCGATGATAGTACTCAGTGACTGTCGTCTCCTCAGACATGGTGAAAGAATCGAACTCAGATCTCAACTTGTGTCGGATATGCTCCGGCACAAACTGCTCTCTCATAGCGCTCTTCAACCCAGACCACGGAATAACTCCCGCACCTTCAGCCTAGTAATAGGCTCTAGCATCTTCCTTGAAGTTTTGCCACCAAATAGCAGCTTCACCTCTCAGGTAGTATACTACCTGCTCAACGATCATGTCTTCGAGGCACTTAACCATTTCCATGAGAGCTTCAATCTCACGGTGCCACTTCTCGAGCAGCTTTGGTTCCCCCACCCCTTCATATGTGGGAGGGTTGAAGCGAGCAATGATGATGCTAAGCTGAGTAGCATCCACCGGCTTCTCATTCCCCTTTCCCACATTTTTGAGAGCTTCAAGGAGAGCCTCTTGTTGCTCAATCATGCGAGCAACCTCATCAAGACTCATCTCAGAAGCTTGGATCTGCGCGGGGGTTCTTTTGGGCGGCATTTTGAGCTGATAAGAAACAAAGAAATGTAAGCACAAAAGCCTACGGCTCAAAATGTATCAATCTTCCGCCAAAGGAACACTCGGACGAGTATAAGACTATACTCGGTCGAGTAACGACTACTAGGTCGAGTATCCCAAATACTCGGTCGAGTAATCGACTCCAGTAGCCAACGTCAAATACCCAGATCGCATACTCGGTCGAGTACAAACAATACTCGGCCGAGTAGTCACTACTCGATCGAGTACACCTACTTACTCGGTCGATAAACACATACAGTACACATTGCTACTCATTGCCAAACAACACTCGGTCGAGTGCTTGGTTACTCGGTCGAGTACCTGCCCTCCTCGGCCGAGCCATACCAAAGACGGGTTAAAACAGTACAAGTCCCCTATCATGCTTTCTATTCCCTCAACAAACATATAACAACAGAAACTTAAATGCCACGTAATAAACATACAGTCATACCAATCATTGACATGCTAAATTTACTTCACCAAATTTCACATACCCGTCCCTTCTACTACTTTTCCATTCACCATAATTACAAATTCCACATACAAATTTCCAACTATCACTTATTATCACCATGAATCTTCACATACATGCACATATAATACACAACTCTCAACACACTTCCCATGTGATCGGCTCGAGTTAATGAGGGCCAAATTGCGACTCCGGGACGTCTCCCGAGTCTTTGCGGTAGATCCAAACAACTCTCCCCGGGTTCATTTTATTTAGACTCCCTAAGTTCATTAGATTCATTTGTTTAGGTGCCGGAATCTTTCGCTCTGATACCACTTTGTAACACCCCCTCATACCAAGGTGCCTTACCAAGACCACCCTACCATGAAAGTGTGTTACCATCTCGGTTGCCCGAGGTCAGTACATATCAAAAGCGTCTGAAATGAGCACATTTATTAAAGTACCATAAAGTATAAAGTTTATATCAACCAAATCCCAAACTGTTTCAATAAAACAAAACAAATGTCTAACAACTAAGAAATCAAACTAAGACTCGGACGGTGATGCTACGACCGGTGATGACAACTCTCCCATGAATGCCCCAAGCTAACCAATAGCAATACCTGTCAAGTCTTCTCACCATCCCCGAATGGATCACAGCAGATTCCACAAACAACAACGGGGTCAGTATTACTCAATCACTATAAGACAAATAAACATTGTACCTAGCTGATCATCCTCCAACCCCAGTCTCCCGATCTCACACAGTAACCGACTACGCACCAAAGTGTGTAGCCCTACCAGATTACCTATCGCAACAGGTAATCCTCGCCGCCAGTGGGTGATCGCAGCCGATCCCACCTACTCCAGCTCATCAACTAGCAACTAACAATCCTTGTCCCTTAATGTGCACATCCCCTCCCGTGGCGGGTTCCACGGAGGGCGAACTAGGGTGTGAAGCCACTCCCGCAAGTGAGACCACCATAATCACAAACACACAGAATCACAGCTGTTACAACATCTCCACACCAACACCATCACAACAACGCCCACACTCCGATGGTCAGCAGATAACAATAGTTACAAAACAATCATATCTTAAACAATGAACAATAAACTGAGTAGGGAAAACCCTACCTTAGCAATCAACAGTAGAACGGAAACTGGACAATCAGAAAGGCTCCTCTATGAAGTCTTCTCCTATACAATAACCACATAACACAATTACACATTGCACAATCCCCCATTTTTCTCAATTCCATATATACAGTAACCCCAAAAGAATACAAATGACAAGGGAATGAAACTTAGTAACAGTAGAATAAGAGACTACATGCAAGGACCACGACGATTTGCACACACAACGAGATTAGGGGATGATTAGGGAGTGATTAAAGTAATCGTAAAATGATTAGGGTTGAAAATGTCGTTTTAGAAACTGACGTTGAATATAAAATAACCCTAAACACTTCCGCATAAAACCGCTAAAATAACACTCTCCAGACCGGATACTCGGTCGAGTAAAGCTATACTCGGCTGAGTATCCTCTACTCGGTCGAGTATTCTCCATACTCCGCCGAATATTCCTCGGCAGAACCAAAAGAAACTCCACAATTAACACTACTCGGCCGAGTAGGCTCTACTCGGTCGAGTATACAACTTAATAAAATCTGTAGTATTACACATAGGACATGTGAAACACGTAATTTTTCAGATAGCACGTCAGGTTAAAACACTGATAGTCAAGATATAGTTTTACCTGATTCAGGCCAGACATAGAATTTATACATGGAATAATTTCAAGTGTGTTACATTCCAAGACCTTCGGATCATTTCTCCTTCTAATGTTTAGAGTCTGTATGCTCCTTGTCCGACGATTGAGTAAATTAAGTAAGGGCCTTCCCACGTCAGGGCTAGCTTGCCTGCTGATTTTTCTTTTTTATTTGGAAAAACTTTTCGTAGGACAAGGTCTCCTTACCTGAAGACTCTAATCCTGACATTTTTGTTGTAAGTTCTGGCTACTACTTGTTGATATGATGCCATCCTGATTTTTGCAGCGTCTCTTAGTTCTTCCATCAGGACTAGGTTGTCTTGCATCATGCGGCTGTTTGCTTCAACATTGTTTAGGCTATATCTTGATGTTGGCACCTGGACTTCTGCAGAGATGACAGCTTCACAGCCATGCACCAAAGAATAGGGTGTTTGGCCTGTTGATGTCTTCGGAGTTGTCATGTCTGCTCATAGCACTAATGGAAGTTCTTCAACCCATCTACCTCGTCTTCTCTTCAGTTTCTTCTTTAAGCAGCTTATGACTACCATGTTGCTAGATTTAGCCTAATCATTAGCTTTTGGATATCCAGGGGTTGATGTGACCATGTTAATGTTCCACTCTTGGCAAAATGCTTTAGTCTTTTACCCACAAATTGGGACTCCATATCTACAAATGATATTCGTCCTGATGAAGGATATTACTTCTTTCTCAGTTATCTGCCTGAAAGAGTCAGCTTCGATCCATTTAGAAAAGTAGTCAGTTATGGCCAACATAAATACTTTTTTGTCCTGGAGCTACAGGCAGTTTTCCCACAATATCCATGCCCCCACTTCATGAATGGCCGGGGTGCAGAAATTGAGTGAAGAAGTTCAGATGGCTGATGTAATATTGGTGCATGAACTTGACAAGCTTCGTATTTTTAACAGTATTCCAAGCAATCAGCCCTCATTGTCGGCCAGCAGTAGCCTGTCCTGAGTATTTTATTTGCCAGGCTTTTTCCTCCTTTATGGTTCCCACAGTGTCCATCGTGTATTTCTTGGAGTACTTATTTAGCTTCATCAGGCTCTAAGCATCTCAGGTATGGTCCAGCCTGCGAGCTCTTGAATAAAATATTATTAATGATAGAATAGGTTGAAGCTCTGATTTTAAAAGCCCTTGCTTCATGTCTGCCCTGAGGTAATATTCCTTGGAGGAACCTATCATAATAAGGTTTGGTCCAAGAATTATTATCTTGATTAACAGGGTTGACTTGTTCAGTTTTACTGATAGCCGGCTCTAATAAATGAACAATTGGTATTTTATCAAAAATTGCAGGAGTAAAATTTGAACCTAGGCTGGCCAAAGCATCAGCCTGCGTGTTCAGGTCTCTTGGTATTTGATCTATATCAAATAAAGTAAATTTAGTGGTAAGGCTTTTTGCATATTCTAAATACGAAATCATTTTTGCATCCTTAGCCGTATAAATTCCCTTTATATGATTAGCAATTAAAAGTGAATCAGTTTTTACCTTTAGGTTTTGAACACCGAGGTCTAGACATACCTTTAAGCCTGCTATCAGGGCTTCATATTCTGCTTCATTGTTGGTAGCTTTGAACTCACAGCTTACAGCCTGAGCTATCACATCTCCATGTGCCGATTTAAGCACTAATCCTAACCTTATCCCCCTGGCATTGGATGCCCCATCTATGAACAGAGTCCATTCTTGGTCTGGGGTTTTATTTTCTAATTGGTTAATTTCTTTTTTCAGGTCAGGTTCTAGGTTAGGGCTAAAATCAGCCACAAAGTCTGCTAAGGCCTGTGATTTGATCGTTGTTCTGGGTTCAAAGGTAATATCATATGTACTGAGCTGAACTAACCATTTGGCCATCCTACCTTACAATTCAAGCTTGCGTAGGACAGATTTTATTGGTAAGTTGTTCTTGACTATGATAGGGTGACACTCAGAATAAGGACGTAATTTAGCACATGACATAATTAAAGCTAGAACATATTTTTTAAGTAATTCGTACCTCATTTCAGCATCTAGCAGGCTTTTACTTACATAATAGACAGGATGTTGCTGACCTTCTTGTTCCTTTACCAGGACTGCACTTACTGCCGTGTCAATGACAGATATATATACTGATAGAGGTTCTCCTTTCTCTGGTTTAGCCAGTAAAGGTGGAGATGACAGGTACGATATCAAGTCCTGAAAGGCTGCTTCATGCTCAGGTGTCCAATGGAACTGTTTAATTTTTCTGAGCAGGTTGTAAAATGTTTTACACCTTTCATAGGATCTTGATATGAACCGATTCAGAGCAGCTACCCGGCCTGTCAATTTCAAAATATCTTTGACGGACTTGGGTGATTGAAGTTGCAGGATGGCTTTTATCTGTTAAGGGCTGGCCTCTATGCCTCTTTTTGTCACCATGTATCCAAGGAACTTACCTGCAGAGACTCCAAAGTGACACTTTGTAGGGTTATTTCATCTTATATTTTTCCAATATTTGGAATGCTATTTCCAAATGCTTCACATAATCTTCAGCATTTTTAGATTTTACTACCATGTCGTCTATATAGACTTCCATGATATCACCTATTTGATCCTTGAACATCATATTGACCAGGCGCTGGTACGTTGCCCCTGCATTCTTCAGGCTGAAAGGCATGGCTGTGTAGCAGTATATGCCTCGTTCTGTAATGAATGCAGTATTTTCCTGGTCAGCAGGGTGCATTTTTATTTGATTGAATCCACTGGAAGCATCCATGAAAATCAACATCTCATGCCCTGCTGTGGCATCTACCATGGCGTCAATATGTGGTAGGGGAAATGGATCTTTAGGGCAAGCTTTATTCAGGTAAGTGTAATCTACACAAACTCTCCATTTAGCATTCTTTTTCGACACAACAACCACGTTAGCTAACCATTCAGGGTACATTACTTCCCTGATCATTCTCGTATCCAGAAGTTTTTCCACTTCCTCGTTAATTATCGCATTTCTTTCAGGTGCAAATTCTCGTCTTTTCTATTGCATAGGCTTAAAAGATTGATCAATGTTAAGTTTCTGTGTAATTACATCAGCACTAATTCCAGTCATATCAAAATGAGACCAAGCAAACCAAGATGACTTATTCTTAAGAAATTTTACCAGTTCTAGCCTGACACAGTTTGGGGCATCAGACCCTACTAGAACATACCTGTCAGGATACTCAGGGTCTAGGATTACCTGAACTGTTTCCATCCTGGATGGTGCCACATAAGTGCTCCTGACAGGGTACGGTAATTGTTATGCAAGAGACTTACCTGCCTTGGAAGGCTTCAAGGCTGTTGTGTAGCATTGTTGGGCTGTTTTGTGTTCTCCTTTGATTGTGGCTATGCCCCAGTCTGCTGGAACCATGATGCACTGATGATAGGTTGATGGTACAACTTTGACATTATGGATCCAGGGCCTGCCCAAAATTACATTGTAGGACGACAAGCAATCCAGGACTCCAAATTTCTCATAGGATGAGACTCCTTCAACATAAGTTGGAAGATGAATTTCTCCCAATATGCTTCTGGTTTCTCCATTAAACCCTACCAAATCACTGGATTTCTTGGTGATTTGATCTTCACCAATATTCATGGCTTTCAGTACATTAAGCATGATCTGGTCAAATATCGTCCTGATATTTTGACCGTTGTCCTCTCCATGGCTGGCGCCTGTCTTCTTGTATCCTGGTAGCTTGACGTCCTGATCCCCTGATGGTCAAGCTGGGGTAGAATATCATCCTGAAGTATCTGCGAATTTCCAGGCTTAATAGGTTCCAACATTGTTAATTTTAGGGAAGTTTTTGTGACTATTGTCTTTGTTAACCTTGGGCGAAAACAGGATTTAGTCATTGTCGATGGAAAGTTTTGGGATGTTACTTGGTATTTTGAAGGGTATGTTGGTGAGGCAATTTCATATTCTTTGTTGGTGGGTTCACAGATGTGGGAACCATCAGATATTTCATTTTCAGCAGTTATCGGTTGGTGAATCAAGGGTTGGTCTTCTCCTTGGTGGTCTTGTTCATTCTTGGTTTTACCAGACCCTTTCTCCAAATTAGTCATCCGGGTCTTCAAGTCATCAATTGCCACTTGCAGCTTTGAGAACATGTTCTTAATGGCGACGAAGAGCATGAGTATACCGCTTTGTATGTCATCCTCTTCAATTGCATGAATTATCTCATGGTTAGGAGACATGAGATGAGAGTAGTCTAGGAAGGGTTCCTCATTGTGTTGAATATGGTTTTCAGAAGGGTTGTTCTTTTTGTTTGATGAGGGAGGTAGTGGTAATTCGCCCTTTTTAATCATATCAAGGATGACACCTTTTAAGGGGAGACACATCTCAGTATCATGTCCGCGACCTTGGTGATATTGACAAAAGAGTTTTTCATCTTGCCTTCGTCCTCGCTTTTTTGGCAGTGGGTCCGGAGTTGGACCAATCAGCTTCAACTTTCCTTTAGAGATTAGCCTTTCCAAGGCTGTGGCGTAAGGTATGCCCAAATCAGGGAAGCACCTATGGGGACATCTGGTTTTGTTTGGTGGAGTTTCTGAGGGATTGGCTTCAATGCTTTTGGTTGTCATCCAATTGGGGTTGGTTTTGTCATTGGCATGCAGTCGATTTTCAAGGAGCTTAACCCTTTGCTCAATGTCCGAAGAGGGAAAATTCCTAGTATTCAGTTTGTCCTCAGCATTGGAGAGACGAGTGATTAAGTTTTCCACGGTAGTTAGGAGTTGTAGGACAAGGTTGTTGACTTCGGCGGAAGTCATGGCGGATGATGATTGATCGGCTTCTTGAGTTTCTGCTGACGATCGATGGCACCCAAGGGATTCATATTCGACATAACGATAAGCTTTATAATTCGTCTTGCAAAGAGATTGCACAAACAACGGCAAGTACGACACGTATGTACAAGAGGCAGCTATGTCGTGGAGACGCGGCGGTATGACTAGATTTTGAGTTCATTAAAGATCGTGAATGACCTCTTGTGTTTGAACTCACGATGCATGGCTTTGAACTTAGACTCGAGTGTCGACTTAGGTAAGATGAATGACTTCTGACGTGATTTGGAGGTGTATTGATGACGTGACGCCATTGGACGAGACACATATACAAATCTGAACTTTGACCCGTAACATATTGGAAAGACGAGTTTAAGACCCGACAAGTTTTGACTCCATTAACGCCACTGAAGATGTCTCGATAATTAGGCAACACGACTTAGACCAGAAGGTAAGTACTAGCTTTGGCAGAGACTCGACATTTTCTAGACGACTTTGATTCGCACTCAACTCGACTCGACTCGAGGCTGAATCAAAAAGGTGACTTGATGCGTGTCCTAAATATGTTGTTTTACATCCTATTTTACACGCATTTCAGAGCTCATTTGTGTAGTTTAAGCTACTATTTTCCCTATTTCCGTCTACTTTTGTGTTTTTGTATAATATTGCAGAAATGTGAAGAATTCAGCCGAAATCGAGCCGAATCCGTCCCCAAGTACCTAATGTTGCATTTGACAAGAATTATTTACTTGGGAAGCGAGCTTGGTGCGTGTATCGAGGCCCAAAAGACGAATTTACGAAGCTTTTGGAGCAACTACCTGATGAAGCAGTCGATAGACCGGTGTCCATGGTCGATCGACAAGAGCACAAAGATCAGAAGCTACTGTACAGTGAGGCTTGGTCGATCGACTGAGCTGTATGGTCGATCGACCGAACCGTGAATCTCACGCAAATTTTGAGAATTCCAAAGCCCATTGTAATTAGGTTTTAAGAATAAGTGTTACGTTATATTCCTATATAACGTAACCTGAAGTTTTCAGAATATCATCAAGTCTTTTATCATCAGTTTTTAGGGATCGAATAATTAGGGTTCGATATTAAGTTTGGCATTAGTATTCACATTCATTCAATACAATTTATTTTCCGTTCGTACTTTCGCATTCTTTTTCCTTCTTTCTACTGGTAATTTTGGTTCCCTATTTCAGTTTACTTTGTTCGTTCATAGACTAGTAATTGCTAGAGTAGTTTTCCCAAAGCCAAATTATCGTTTCATGTTAATTGTTTATTTAGTTATTTTAATCATGAATTCGTTTACTTTATTAGTTAATTTTATTGTTGTTATTATTTCCAGTATGAGTAGCTAAACCCCTTGTGCTAGGATGTAGGGAATCTGTAGTGTAGGCGGCATTAGAATTGGTAGACCTGAGTCGCGCCATGGTCGATCGACCGCCTACCCTGGTCGATCGACCGGCCACGTGAGAATTAGTTTCGTTTTAATTAATTTAATTGATATTTTTGACGAATCGAGTGCACGCGACTAGTTGAATGTTTAGGAATTGACCGACCCGATAAGATCGAAAGATAGGGGAGGAAAATAGACTACCTAATTAAGACGACTAAATTAATAAGATCGAGAGATAAGTTAATTTAGACCTTTAAATCACTTTTCAGGACAAAAGTTAGTATTAGTAATATCAGGGACCTGTAGCTAGATCGAAAGATGCTACCTGTTAAGAATGGACCGAGAGGACTTCTTATTTTCCCGTCTCACGTGATTATCTCAGACTTACCTAGTATACTGCCGCCGAAACTAGAGTGAACCGACCATCTTAGTGCCCTTTTAATATTTGATTTCATCCAGTTCTTTTATCATTCATTTATCTACTTTAGTTATAGAACAATCCAAAACAAACCCCCACACTTTTGTTACTTTAAGACGAAAATTAGACAACTAATAATTGCATCGCCTCTCTGTGGTTCAACCCTGACTACCACTATCTATAGTAGTAGTTTGGACTATAAATATTATCTTTGGTACTCTACGACGGTATAAAATTTTGATAGCTCATTCTTGAGACGGTCTGAAGAAGGTTTGAGCTTCAACAAGGAGAAGGTAGTGGATTTTCAGCCTAAGTTCACTGATGCCGGTGTGAGAGACCTAGAGGAGAGGGCTAAGTTGCTTCTTACAGCCCCTTATCCAGAGAGATTGGTGCCGACAAAGGAACAGGTATCGTTTAACAAATTTGAAAATGTTATTCGTAGTTTAAATGTGCAAGTTCCTTTCTTTGAATTAGTTAATCAAGTGCCTGCTTACACGAAATTTATGAAGCAACTTTTGTCTAAAAAGAAGTCACTTGATACTGTGCAATATGTCGTACTAACTGAGGAGTCATGTTCGTATTTGACTCACACTGCACCTCATAAGCTAGCAGACCCCGGTAGCTTTTCTGTTCCTTGTAATATTGGTACCTTCTCAATTGAGAAGGCATTATGTGATCTAGGAGCTAGCATTACCGTTATGCCTTTGAGTCTAGCTAAGAAATTGAAATTGACTAGGTTTGCAGTTACTAACATGATAGTACAGATGGCTGATCATTCTGCGGTCCAGCCTATAAGAGTCTTAGAGGACATTCCCGTGCAAATAGGAAAGTTCTTTTTCCCAGTTGACTTCGTTGTACTAGATATACCCGAGGATGCTCACATTCCTATCATTTTGGGTAGACCATTTCTTCACACTTTCTTTGGTGCGATTATAGATGTTGGCTCGGGGACATTGACCTTTAAAGTAGGGAAACATCCATTGTTTTTGCCCACCCACTAAGAAGAAAGATCTTATGTGGCCAACACTGTAATACGATTTCGAGAAGAAATCTTATTTTGTGCTTTCGATATGCCCCGCCCCTATGCCTACTCCTGTTGTAACACCTCCGCCCCAGATTGGGAGCAAATTGGAGGAAGATTCTTCTGTTTTAGATATTGCAGGAAATGGTTTGGGGAAGGAAGAGTCGCATGTTGCTCCAACTGTGAAGGAGCTAATTGTTCAAAGAGGCGGTCTAGGATGTCTTAGCTATGGCACTGATGAGGAGCCTGATGAGGAGCCAGTCAAGGTGAAGGAGTCCGATTTGGATTTTGACGATCCAGACGAGATCATTGATTGGGAGGATGTTCAAGATGTCGATCCGTTGAATTCGGCGGATGTTGGAGTTGCTAGGAGTGTCGCTGAGGAGATGAGCACTATGGAGGCTACCTCTTGTAGCCAGAAGCCGAGCAAGTGGGCCATTCCGTGGCCATTCTTGATCAATTATTAGTTGGTTAAGACTTTTTTTGCACAAACATTCATTTTTTTGCTTTTGTTAGACTTTTTATTGCTTTTGTGTGAGCGAGACTTCTATTTAATAAGTTTGCTTGGGATTTAAATACTTTAGTGTTTACATTTGGGTTTTGCGCATTTTTGGGCGCGTTATTATGTGTATTTGCAGGTTCATAAACCATATTAGCTCAATTTATTGAGCTAATTCGAAGAAAATCAGAACTTACAGCAGGTTTTCCGGTCGATCGAATGCCTCCTATGGTCGATCCACTGAGCCGCGACACCAGAAGCTTCTGTTCCTGTTCACTCTGGTCGGTCGACTGCCTGCTATGGTCGATCGACCACTCCCGCTGCTATACCTGTTCTCGACCATTCCCTTGCTATGTTTGGTCGATTTGCGGAGTTGAGGGAGTCTTTTCTCCACTTTATTCTCCGATTTATTTCTGTTTTCTTCCGTTTTCTTGATTTGCACATAATTTTGCATTTAATAAATTGTTTTATTGGAATTACGCGCGGTATTTTGTTTCTTTTCAGGTACTTATGGTAGCACTGCTGGCTACTGAAACCTCCTAGCTCACGCTGGTTTAGGGAGGTTTCCTTTTGCTGCGCTTAAAGTCTTGTGAGTTTCCGAGTTTCTTTTATGTCAATTTTACTTGTTATTTGTCGCAGAATCCCGTTTCCCTTTTATTTCATTACATGATTTTGCACAATGAGGACATTGTGTGATTTGGTTTGGGGAAGGGTTTTGCATTGCATTCACATGTTTTTATTGCATTTTTGTTTCACGTTTATTGCATTTCAGTTTGCATTGTTTATTTTATTTCCCTTATATATACGAAATTCAAAAAAATTCAAAAATTTCAAAAATTCAAAAAATTGCACTTTTATTTTAGCATATAGGTCGAGTCGGAACGGTAGTATTTCAATGATGACATTGCATTTTCATCTGTTTATGCCTGAGCCGTGCTTAATTGACATGTTATTAGTAGAATCATATATGCATAGTCTACGAGTTTTCGTTAAATTTCTTGCTGAACTTTAAACTTGACTTAGATTTTTGGCAAACTACATCATTTTCTGAGATTTAGAGCCTATAACTGGTGTCGTCCATGACCAGTTTATCTAGGAATGTGAGTAGTTACTCCTTATGAGGCATGTTACATTAATATGCATAAATATGAACTTTATCTGCTTAATACCTGTACGCATTCGGGTTCGTGGCTAGTTGACACATGTGTAAGAGGTCACCCCTTTATTCATTTTTCCCATAAGCTCCACACTGCCAAAAAATAGCTTTTTTTTTCCCGTTAACTACATCCTACACTTAGCCTGCCCTTGTCAAGCTAGTAGTTTATGATCTTGGGATTGTTACTTTGTTTTTGGTAGCTAATGCTGTAATACCCGCCCTTTTAGGGACCCTTTGACCAGCGTTGACTGACCATGGGAGCGGGAGTAGTCTTAGAAAAGTGTGCCAAAATCATCTAGGGCTGGGTGTTAAGAGTGGTACTCGATAGAGTAGAGGCTACTCGATCGAGTAGCTAGGTTACTCGATCGAGTAGGGGGCCACTCGATCGAGTATGTTGGGTACTCGATCGAGTGCCTGGTTTTCAGGGAGGGTTTTATATCGCGTTTTGTTAAATCCGCAAATCACTTCCGCCACTTTCCTCCTATCCTTCAGTCGCCTCTTTCCCTTCCCTTCACCTCAAAACCTCCATGGAAGCCTTTTTGAAGATCCTTGAACCTTAGGAGGACTCACTTGTGTCGGGTAGCGGTCTCTTGCTGAGCTTTTCCCCTAATAGGTATGTCATAATCATCATCCGTGTCCTTGTTCTTTTAGTTAGGGTTTGCCTGTTAGTAATAGATGATGGTATTCTGGTTATAGGCGTTGCTTGGTCGCTGGACATGTTATCTGTCGGCATGGATTGGTTGCGGTGGCTGAAAGGTAGGTTCGCCTACTCAGTTTCTGTAGATGGTCTAGCGTGTCAGTTGTTGTGATTGTTTGGTGTTTGCTTAGTATCTTAACTGTATGACAATGATTGTGATGGCGATTGTGGTTGTTGTCTCTGGTTTTCGAGATGCGTCTCGGCTGAGTGGGGTCACTTGCGGGAGTGGCTTCACGCCCTAGTTTCGCCCTCCGTGAAACCCGCCACGGGTGGGGATGTGCACATTAAGGGACAGGGTTATCGCTCGGTGTGATGAGCGGGGATTTGGTGGGTACGGCTGCGGTCCCTCACCGGGCAGATCGGGTCCGGTGGACGATCGATGATGAGATTGGTTGGATTGTCGTGACTGTGTGTGTGAGACTGATAGCATCGAATTGTGTTGTTAGTTGCAGTTGTTATTGTTGTGTCTTATCTCAGTACTGACCTTGTGTGGTTGTTTGTTTGTTATGTGTCTGCCGTGATCCCTTATGGTGAGCAGTCAGTCTTAGCAGGTGTTGATGTTGTTGATACCTGGAGTCCGGGTAGGGATGAGTCCTCACGAGATATGGCGGTCATAGCGAATAGTTGTTGAGTTGTACCTTTATATCGTACTTTGGTTTAAATCGCTTGTAATGTAACCTAATAGTTCTTTTATCGACGTTTGATTATTGCTATCCTCGGGCAACCGAGATGGTAACGCCCTTATCTCCTAAGGAAGGCCTAGTTAAGGCTCCTCTGAATATGGGGGTGTTACAAAGTTGTATCAGAGCGACGATTTTGGAACCTGTAACAAATGAACATAATGAATGTAGGGAGTCTAATAAAATGAACCTGGTGTATGTGTAATGGGAGCCCCAGCTGATGCTAGATTTTGGGTGAGTAGGCGCCCTCATTTCAAAATCTTGGCCCCATGACACTTAAGCCAGTCACATGGTATGGGAATGTGGAGTCCGTGTGTCTATGTGTGATATGCATGTTAATTGTGCCGGAGCTACCTCCGGTTAAGTCTTTGTTAGAATTAATAGAGGTGTGATAGTGGTAATTGGGCCGTGTATGGTAATTGTTGATGAGATTATTGAAGTTTTTTGAATGATTAGTGAGCTTATATGATGGTTATGAGATACGTGATAAAAGTTTACATGATTGAGATGCGTAAAAGGGTGGAAGAGTATGTCGTGACATGAAGAGTGAACATATCGGTGTTTGCTATAAGTTAATGATGACGAAAATTATACGAGTTTATAAATCCTACCGTAATTACTATGATGATAGTTATAGTATACTTGAGTTATAATTCGAGACGTAGCATATTGTAATGCGTTTATGCCTACTTGTTGGTTGAAATTTTTCCGCTGCGTAATGTTCGATTCGTGCAAGATGAATTGCTTACGATAGAATATAAGACATGATTGAATAATTTGTTTGAAAAGTATGTATTTGTGTGATGAGTGAAAGGAAGAATAGATGTTAATTATATGTTTCAAATTGAAGTGAACACGAGTTTAGTAGTAACAAGTGAAGTAAGATTAAGTGTAATAAGATGGCACGATTAGGTTTATAAATAATTCGGTGACAGGTAAACCGAGTTGGGTAACTTGTATAGCGTAATGTGACGTGTCTCTTAGTTGTTGAAGGATTGCATTTTGCGCGACAATGGTTGTAATACGTGATCGAAGTGATAATTAGTGCCGAATTCCGAACTTAGTTTGGAATTGACACGCGGTGTTGTTTTGCAGGTATCTTTGATTTACGTCGTACTTCTGACTGGGTACTTAACTATACTTGACCGAGTGCGGGTGTTTACTAGACCGAGTAGACCTCACTCGATCTAGTTAGGAAGCTATGATGTCGGGATGTGGGAAATATTCCTGCAGATACTCGATGATTTAGCTCTTACTCGATCGAGTAGGGTGGTACTCGATCGAGTACCCCATGCACTCGATCGAGTAGGTTACTGTACAGCGAATCCTACGGGTTTTCTAAAACCCCTAATCTGTCTATTTCTTATTCTTCTTCCCCTATACTTCGACACACCTAAACCAAAACTACTCTCAAATTCCTTATTTCCTCTCAAACCTTCTCATACTCTTGGGTTAGTGGTGATTCTTGGGTTAATTTCTTTGCTTAATTTCGTTTCTTTACTTTGCTACTCAATCAAGGTATGCTATTCTTCTTAATTTACACGATTTATTGTTTTGAATGTGTTAGAGAAGTGAAACAATCCAAAATTTCGATTATTATGATCAATTTGGTGCTTTTAATTGTTGAAATATGATTCACATGCCTCCTTTCCATGTTTGTTGGTGACTAATTGCTGTAAATTAGATTAGAAATTGCAAAATTTGAAATCGAAATTTCTAGGGTTTCCAAAATTGAAATCGATTTTGGTTGTTTCACAATGGTTAGATGGTAGAATTGAACCTTAAGTATTGTTTATATCATGTTAAAGGATAGATATTGATGATTTTACCCTTAGAAAGTTGCCTTAAAACTCCGTCTTAAAAGTGCCTCAAGTGGAATTCGTGATTTATAATTGGAAAATTGATGTTATGAATGACATTATAAGTATAAGTTGAACTTCAATATGATAATAGAAACGGTAATTGATGAAAATATGCCAAAACTATCGCAGCTGTAAAGACCGTCTGAAAATTCTAATTGAGTTGTTGTTCATAATATTGAAGGGTGATAATGATATATTCCAAATTATTCTCCCCCATGAACTAGTAAGAATGCCTCACATGTGATTAGAAGTGTGTTTGGAACAACCTTTAGAAGCATGCTAGGATATTCGAATTTGTTGAGCATATGTAATCACCATGATAATTTCTTTCACAACTATGGCTTATGAGTAGTAATAATCCGAACTTGTATGTCAAATTTTGGAAACTGCTGGTGAACGTGTGTACTTAGCTTAATGTTCAAAGTTAACGGCGTAGATTGTGTGCTTCACATGTTGAAAGTTGTTGATAAATTGATGTGCCTAGCTGAGTATGTCGAATTCAGATTACATGAAGTAAATGTTTGCATGGTTATACAAGTTGTTTGAACTTATGCCTAAAGCGAGATCTTGAGACCGAACCTTGAAATCCGCCAAAGTAAACGGGGAGGGTAATCCACGAGATGGGGAAGGGAGTGGACCTGTGGTACCCGCAGTTCCAGAATACCCTTCAGTTGTTTTTGTTGATTTCAAGCAGAGGGAGCGTTTTGTAGCCTTACAAAAACGCAAAATGAGACCTACGAGGTGTATAGACACTACCGTGTTAGAGGAGTTGGAGATAGAGACAGATGTCCGTCACATTTTCGAGACCTTGGGTCTTATGGGTTTGTATAGGCTGAGGAAACACACTTATCCTTTTCTCACTTTGGAGTTTATGAGCTCCTTTATCTATGACCCATTGGCCCAAACCGTTGAATTTCGGTTAATGAACACTAGGTTCTTGCTTTCTATGGATCAATTTGCTTCTCACCTTGGGTTGGCTAAGCCTCATAAGGACTCCATTACCGATATTTCAGCCGAGTGCGGTGTCTGCCCGATGCCTTGTCCGACGGGAAGCAAGCTCCCACCTCGAGCAACATCTTTGATTAATGACGTTCAGCATGTTACCTTGAGGGTCTTTCTCTGTTCTCTTTCGAACCTCCTTTATGACAGAAAGGATATCAGTAAGCTGAATAAACATGAGGTCTTGCTTCTGATGTCTTACCTCAACCCGGAGCGGGCCAGGAAAGTGGTCTTTAATGCTCCTTCTATGGTTTGTGCTGCCCTTGCCTTGATGGCTTCTTCCTCTTCCCGATACCTAAGTTGTGGCGCTATCGCCACTCGGTTAGCTGAAAAGCTAACCTCTTTTGAGGCCTCTTCGGAGTACGTGCCTCTAGCTACCCAGTGCCCACTATGGACCGTGCCTACTATCTCGACCTGAAATGGTTGAGGACTTTGGCTGACGGTGGCCTAGCTTGGAGGGTGTGGGGCATGAGTTGGATGAAGATTCCAGCTCCTGAGAACCTCCCACCCACGGAACCCTTGGAGCCGACGGTAGTGACGGTGGACTCCGATGATGAGGAGGAGGAGGAGGATGATGATGACAGACCCCGCCATCTTCAGACCTATCTCATCGACGACACCATCCTCGAGGTGATGCCGGAGCCGCCGAAGGGCGAGAATGCGGGAGTTGCGGTGGTGGAGAGACCCAGATTGGGGAGGGGACCCCGTCGAGTGAGGGAGAGGGCCTCGGAGACTAGGCCACAGCCGGTAGCGCCACAGCAGTAGCAGCATCCTTTTCCGTGCTACCCTTACCTCGACACCCCGGAGACGCGATCCAGCTACTTGGCAGATAGAGTGTCATCTACCTTGACACTCCGGAACATGCACGAGATGGCGGACACTCCGGGGATAGGGACCGAGGGACCGCATCCGGTTTGGTGGAGTGGAGTTGGGGACTACTCAGGGGTTTTCCATTCCTACGGGATGGATCAGTCGACGTGGGGGGCACCTCAGTCCTTTCCTTACGGTGGCTTGACTCCATGGTACGTGGGCCCAGGAGCAGGAGCAGGAGCAGGAGTGGATGCGGGGATCGGGTCATCGGGAGCAGGTACTTCTGGTGGTGGTGATGATGAGGTGATGTTTGAGCAGCAGCAGCAGCAGGAGTGATACTCCTTGTTTCATCCTTGTTGACGATGGTTGGTCTTAGTGGTTAGTAGTATGGTTAGACTTTAGTAGTTGATTTCGTTGAGACTTGATTTTGGACTTGTATTGTGGCCATAAGGCCGGATTTATTACTTACCTATGTTGCAGGATTGATTTTGGGGTCGGGAAATCATCTCGACCCAAGTTATGTGACGGCTATATATATATGTGTGTTAGTTTATGACAGGCTTTATGAGAAATTTGGCCTGTAGGTACTCGATAGAGTACCCCGTACTCTATCGAGTAGCTGCAGGAAGGCGGGATAAAAAGCATTCTGACCTATAGGCTACTCGATCGAGTAGCCGAGACACTCGATCGAGTAGCATGGCACTCGATCGAGTATCGCTACATACTCGATCGAGTAGCACTGTTACAGGAGGTTTTCGAAAAATTAAAAATGTCCAATTGTTTTATAATTGCAAGTTTAATGTTTAATGTGGCTATTAGTGCGTAGTTACACCTTTGAACCATTAATTTCATATGTTGGAAGTCGTGTTTGAAGTTTTATAAGCGTATTTGTCACAATTAGTGAAGCGGTAATAATTTCTTGTTACTTTAATGTTGCTTACGCCCCATTACGATCTATTATCGGAATTGCACCTTCTCGTACATTAGTGCATACCATGTTAACATGTGTTGTCAACGGTGACTAGTTATTCCGGTGGCTTGTGTATGATTTCTAATTTAACGAGTATATAGTTAGCGAGTAATATCCATAACAAATAATATGGTTTTCTTTAATGTTAAGATGCAAACAATAGGTAATATGTATTGTAATTTGGGTGGTGAACTTCGGGGACGAAGTTCCTTTTTAGAGGGGAAGAGTAATGTCGCGAAATAAAAAGGCTGTTTTTGAATAATGTTTTGCTTGTTTATAATGTTGTTGGTATTATGTTTTGCTTTAATTACAAAAATTTCTTAAGTATAACGGATTACTTTAGTTCTTTAAAGTAAATGTGGTTATATGTTTCAAGAGACGGGTAAAAAAAAAAAAAAAAAAAAAAAAAAAAAAAAAAAAATAGTTATAGTGCGATGAATCGTATTCGAATCACGTTGCCGAGTAACATGGTGGCATTAGTTGTACCACATGGAAGTTGATATGAGACATGTTCTAGATTGATAGTTTGATAGTTGTTACTGTATGTTGGGTGATCGTGGGTGGTGATTCGCATTGTGAGTTTGATGTTTTATATATATATATAGAGTAACGGTTGACGGTGATAATGCTTGCATGATAATGGTAAGAATCGATAGGTATAAATGTAGACGGTGATGATGATGACATGGGGGGGGATGGTATTTCCAAGAAGTTATGGTTTGAGCGGAAAGAGTGGTGAGGTCATGTTGTTCCCGTGTCTCGAGCGGGAGATAAGTGAGTTGAACTTCGGGGACGAAGTTCTTTTTAAGGGGGGAAGACTGTAATACCCGCCCTTTTAGGGACCTTTTGACCAGTGTTGACTGACCATGGGAGCGGGAGTAGTCTTAGAAAAGTGTGCCAAAACCATCTAGGGCTGCGTGTTAAGAGTGGTACTCGATAGAGTAGAGGCTACTTGATCGAGTAGCTAGGTTACTCGATCGAGTAGGGGGCCACTCGATCGAGTATGTTGGGTACTCGATCGAGTGCCTGGTTTTCAGCGAGGGTTTTATATCGCGTTTTGTTAAATCCGCAAATCACTTCCGCCACTTTCCTCCTATCCTTCAGTCGCCTCTTTCCCTTCCCTTCACCTCAAAACCTCCATGGAAGCCTTTTTGAAGATCCTTGAACCTTAGGAGGACTCACTTGTGTCGGGTAGCGGTCTCTTGCTGAGCTTTTCCCCTAATAGGTATGTCATAATCATCATCCGTGTCCTTGTTCTTTTAGTTAGGGTTTGCCTGTTAGTAATAGATGATAGTATTCTGGTTATAGGCGTTGCTTGGTCGCTGGACATGTTATCTGTCGGCATGGATTGGTTGCGGTGGCTGAAAGGTAGGTTCGCCTACTCAGTTTCTGTAGATGGTCTAGCGTGTCAGTTGTTGTGATTGTTTGGTGTTTGCTTAGTATCGTAACTGTATGACAACGATTGTGATGGCGATTGTGGTTGTTGTCTCTGGTTCTCGAGATGCGTCTCGGCTGAGTGGGGTCACTTGCAGGAGTGGCTTCACGCCCTAGTTTCGCCCTCCGTGGAACCCGCCACGGGAGGGGATGTGCACATTAAGGGACAGGGTTATCGCTCGGTGTGATGAGCGGGGATTTGGTGGGTGCGGCTGCGGTCCCTCATCGGGCAGATCGGTCCAGTCCGGTGGACGATCGATGTGAGATTGGTTGGCACTACAACAAATTGTCACTTGCGCCACGAATTATGCCACGGGAATTTATAATTTGTGGCTAAATTCTGCTTGGCCACGGGAAAAACTTATTCATCATTTTGGAAAAAAATTTATGCCACGGGATAATGTTTCCCGTGACAAAAAGTCACGTGCGTCACGAATTAGGCTACACCCGTGGCAAATATTCATTTTAGCCACGAGCTATGTCACACCCGTGGCGAAATTTTACTTAGCCACGGAATGTTCCGTGACAAAAACCTTTTTAGCCACGAACTAACAAACACCTGTGACGAGTATTTTTACGACTTAAATTAAGATATTTTCATGCTAAGGTAAACCTAAAAATTGCTTGCTTAATACAAAATTTGAATGAAATTTAATCAAATATAAATAATATGAAAATACATTTAAATATAAAATTTTGGAAGCAATTTGATTAATTTGATTAATATTTTTTATTATTTTATTTACTTTAATAAGAAATTTTAAAATTTTATAAACTTATATGTAAGCAAAGAAAAGTTTATCGTCTAAGTGTTTTTGATTTTTTCCAAATCACAATTATGTTTTGTACGTTTTTCAAAACATTGATAATTTAAGAAATTTGTTTTAATATATAATTTCATTTATTAAAGTCGTGAATTTCATTTTATTTTTTAATTAAAACTTTTTAATCTTGAATAACAATCTTAAATGATCGTGTCACATTTAAAGACATAACATATTTAATTAAATAAATAAATTATTTACCATCTATCTTAGAGAAATCTAAAATTAATATATTATCAAACCGTTTCATTCAAAATAATATTTAAAACATTATTTATAAGATATTTATAGAAAGATTTGAACTTGATATAAAATGTAACACAAAATATCACTTTAGACGGACACTATCCGTCTAAAGTTGTAGACGGGTCAAATATGTCACCACTTTCATAATAAAACAAACAAAAGTGAGAAGGTGGGAGTTATCTTATTATGAAAGTGATGACATATTTGACGTGTCTGCATCTTTAGACGGATATAACCATCTAAATGAGAATAATTGAAAATGTAACTTGTTGAGACAAAAATTTTGGGAAAATGTTTTTGGGAGTGAAAAAGAAACAACAATTAGATTACAAAATTGATTAAATAAAATAAGTGCGCTAAGAAATGAAAGTAAAAAAAAATGATCTCCCACAAATCATTTAAGAAAAAAACATATTGGAAAAATTATAAATATTAAAATTCTGTATGGAGAATCTTTTTCATTAAAAATGAGCACATCACAGGGAAAATATAAAAAATATAATAATTTAATGTTACATGTGCAAATAATGTGAAAATTTTGAGAAAAGAAATGATAAATCATAACAAAGAGAAATGAGTTTAGCAAAGTAAGCAATTCTGTTGTACGACAATCTTTTTCGTGGTTTTTGGGTAAAAAGTGACTACTTTTTGGTTAATAGGGACCACTTTGGCGAAAAAAACCATTAGTTATAAAAAGTGGTCATTATTTTACAAAAAATAGGCCACGTTTTTCATATCGCAGGTACGACGGTCATAATATAGAATTTGCATAGAAAAATATACGAAAAAATGAGTACAAGAGAAATGAAAATAAGAATGTCGATAAACTAAAGAAATAAAAAACTTTAGGAAAAAAAGGTTAAGTTTACTTTTTGGAGAAAATGATTTTGCTGACTTCAAGAAAAAAAAGACGTCAAAATCATTAGTCGGGAGGTTGACATCGAAAATTTGTAAATCATGTAACATTTTTTTAATTAAATAGTACTGAAAGTAAATTTTGAAAGAAAAAAAAAATAAACTTAAAAGGATTCAAAGTGCTAATTATATCAACAAAGTTAACTTTTAGTTTCGGTAGCACATCAAAAGAACTCTACAGTTAAGCGTGCTCAGGTGAGAGTAGTGTTGGGATGGGTGACCTCCTAGGAAGCCTCTCCGATGCGCACAAATGCATGACTGGTGAAACCAAATAACTATTCAAATGAATCGAGTTAACTAGCGAAACAAGTACCTAGATTATCACGGTTCCATATATGATCAAATATCCATTGTGAAAAAAAAAATTATTTTACCTTTTTAATTATTTAATTTTCATATATATTGTTTGCCACGGGAATTATTTTTTCGCCACGGGAAATTTTTTTGGCCACGGGAGTAATTAGCCACGAGAGACTCCTTGGCCAAAAATTCAATAATAGTCACGTTCTTGTTTTTCCCGTGGCAATTTGTTAGCCACGGCCACTTGCGTCACGGAAGTTATTCCCGTGGCAAAATGATTTAGCCACGGAAATTAAGCACTTGTGTTGTTAGTTGCAGTTGTTATTGCTGTGTCTTATCTCAGTAGTAGTGTGGCCCAAGTGCTCATTTGTAGTAGTGTGGATTGTCGTGACTGTGTGTGTGAGACTGATAGCATCGAATTGTGTTGTTAGTTGCAGTTGTTATTGCAGTGTCTTATCTCAGTACTGACCTTGTGTGGTTGTTTGTTTGTTATGTGTCTGCCGTGATCCCTTATGGTGAGCAGTCAGTCTTAGCAGGTGTTGATGTTGTTGATACCTGGAGTCCGGGCATGGATGAGTCCTCACGAGATATGGCGGTCATAGCGAATAGTTGTTGAGTTGTACCTTTATATCGTACTTTGGTTTAAATCGCTTGTAATGTAACCTAATAGTTCTTTTATCGACGTTTGATTATTGTTATCCTCGGGCAACCGAGATGGTAACGCCCTTATATCCTAAGGAAGGCCTAGTTAAGGCTCCTCTGAATATGGGGGTGTTACAAATGCTCATTTGGAGATGATGTTGGGAAGATGAAAAAGGAAGGACAGAAAGAAAAAAATAGAATTGAAAAAAAAAAAAAAAAAGGGAAAAACAAGTTCGATCTATGGTCGGTCGACTGGACTCATTGGTCGATCAACTGAAGCCCGAGAAAAGAAAAGAATCAAAATCGCATAATTCAAAGTCTTTATTAAATGACGATTTTTGCTCCCCTGCTGTATTTGTATCTTATAGGGAGTTGACTAAGTATGGAGATTGTGAGATTTGTGCTTACTATTAGCACCATTTCGATTGAAATCTTGAGCAAGAAGTTGGAATGGTTTATTAATTTGGTTCCCTTAGTTACTAGCTTGGCTTTTAACTCTGTTTTTATCCAAATTTATCTTAGCCCCTTCCTGCCCATAGCCTCACATATCCATATTTACCTCGACATGTGTCATGGTCATTTGTTTGGTTGGAATGCATATGTACGGTTGTAGAGAGATTATTTTCATATTAGATTGCAGGCATGTTCTTATAGGTCGTAGTTAGGTGAGAGTCTGTACAAAATTACTTCTTTCTATCTTTACATATTTTCACCTGCGCTTATATGTGATATGAGCGACCCGTGAGAGTCCATAATGATAAGTCTCTATAGTTTACGGTTCAGCAGTTTTTGACGACTACATAACTCGTTTGCATGATTCATATTACTAATTGAATGTTAGTTGTTGCATTAAATTGGTTTAGACTTTACAACTTGCATTTCGCTCTGAGATTGAAATCGTTCCATTAAGTTTTAGGATCGAGTCTAGTTCTTGCTTGGGGACAACCAAGGGTTTGGTTTGGGGAAGTTTGATGCGTGTCCTAAATATGTTGTTTTACATCCTATTTTATACGCATTTCAGAGCTCATTTGTGTAGTTTAAGCTACTATTTTCCCTATTTCCGTCTACTTTTGTGTTTTTGTATAATATTGCAGAAATGTGAAGAATTCAGCGGAAATCGAGCCGAATCCGTCCCCAAGTACCTAATGTTGCATTTGACAAGAAGTATTTACTTGGGAGGCGAGCTTGGTGCATGTATCGAGGCTCAAAAGACGAATTTACGAAGCTTTTGGAGCAACTACCTGATGAAGTAGTCGATAGACCGGTGTCCATGGTCGATCGACCAGAGCACGAAGATCAGAAGCTACTGTACAGCGAGGCTTGGTCGATCGACTGAGCTGTATGGTCGATCGACCGAACCGTGAATCTGACGCAAATTTCGAGAATTCCAAAGCCCATTGTAATTAGGTTTTAGGAATAAGTGTTACGTTATATTCCTATATAACGTAACCTGATGTTTTCAGAATATCATCAAGTCTTTTATCATCAGTTTTTAGGAATCGAATAATTAGGGTTCGATATTGAGTTTGGCATTAGTATTCACATTCATTCAATACAATTTATTTTCCGTTCGTACTTTCGGATTTTTTTTCCTGCTTTCTACTGGTAATTTTGGTTCCCTATTTCAATTTAGTTTATTCGTTCATAGACTAGAAATTGCTAGAGTAGTTTTCCCAAAGCCAAATTATCGTTTCATGTTAATTGTTTATTTAGTTATTTTAATCATGAATTCGTTTACTTTATTAGTTAATTTTATTGTTGTTATTATTTCCAGTATGAGTAGCTAAACCCCTTATGCTAGGATGTAGGGAATCTGTAGTGTAGGCGGCATTAGAATTGGTAGACCTGAGTCGCGCCATGGTCGATCGACCGCCTACCCTGGTCGATCGACCGGCCACGTGAGAATTAGTTTTGTTTTAATTAATTTAATTGCTATTTTTGACGAATCGAGTGCACACGACTAGTTGAATGTTTAGGAATTGACCGACCCGATAAGATCGAAAGATAGGGGAGGAAAATAGACTACCTAATTAAGACGACTAAATTAATAAGATCGAGAGATAAGTTAATTTAGACCTTTAAATCACTTTTCAGGACAAAAGTTAGTATTAGTAATATCAGGGACCTGTAGCTAGATCGAAAGATGCTACCTGTTAAGAATGGACCGAGAGGACTTCTTATTTTCCCGTCTCACGTGATTATCTCAGACTTACCTAGTATACTGCCGCCGAAACTAGAGTGAACCGACCATCTTAGTGCCCTTTTAATATTTGATTTCATCCAGTTCTTTTATCATTCATTTATCTACTTTAGTTATAGAACAATCCAAAACAAACCCCCACACTTTTGTTACTTTAAGACGAAAATTAGACAACTAATAATTGCATCGCCTCTCTGTGGTTCAACCCTGACTACCACTATCTATAGTAGTAGTTTGGACTATAAATATTATCTTTGGTACTCTACGACGGTATCATGACTGATATGTAGGATGTTATTATTGAAAGAGGATTTTCGAAAATAGAAATTTTCAAAAAGCGAGATTTACTTAGGATTATCTTTTGAAAAAGCTTAAGTTTATTTTCAGAAGACGGGTTTGAAATAATCGGGGTCGCTACGCCTTAGAAAACGGTGCATCATTTTCAAAGACGGTTTTTGAAATTCATACCAGTGATTTTGAAGATCGAGAATTGAAAGTTTGGATGGTTGAAATAGTTACGGCCTAGAAAAAGCCGCGTTGTTTTCGAAATCGAGGTTTCGGAGATTGAAACGCCATTATGTCGGCGCAAAAAATGCATTTTGAAATGGTTCGAAAACCGAGTTTTGAAATTGCCGTTATGACGGTGTAGAGAATGGTTAAATTTGGTTTCAAAAGATTTGAAATTATGAAACGGTTAAATTTGTTTTCGAAGTATTTTGAAATTTTGAAACTCGAAAACGGTTAAATTTGTTTTCAAGATATTTTGAAATTTTAAAACGGTTAAATTCGTTTTCAAAAGATTTTAAATTGGATTGAAAATTGTAAGGATTGAATTCGTCATTACGACGGATTAGAAAGCGGTTTTTATCTTTGAAAGACGATAAGGAAATCGAAAATTGTGAGAATTGAAATTGTCATTACGACAGCTTAGAAAAGCTAAATTGGGTTTCTAAAAACATGGGTTTGAAATTTGAAAATTTGGGGATCTAAATCGTCATTACGACAACTTGAAAAACGGTCAAACTCGTTTAAAAAAATGGGATTTGAAATATGAAAAATTACGGGAATTGAAATCGTCATTACGACGGCTTGAAAAGGTGGTGTTTCTTGATTTTCAAATTGATTTTGAATTTCGAAAATTCGAGGGTAAAATTCGTCATTACGACGGCTTGGGAAACTGTGTTTTTGTTTCCAAATGTGGTTTTGAAATTGAAGATTTGAGAAATGAAATAGCCATTATAACGGCGTGAAAACGGTTTGAAGGTTTTGAATATCAAGGATCAAAATCATCATGTAGACACCTCAAAATGTATATCGGCCTTTGAACACCCGATGATGAGGCCCTTTTTTAATTTGGAATGAATTATTTATGCTCAAAATCGTTCTCAAAACAACCATTTTATAGCCCAGTCCATTTCGACAATATACTACATTCTTAACCCACTTAATTCATTATGAGGGTAATATTTTATATTAACGGCATAAAACCGTAAAAGAGTAAGTGAAGGTTTAGTAGCCGACATTTAATTGGGCCTAATAGATAACAATTTAAAGGCAATACACCTTGTATACAATGGGCTATACTAGATATGTTGAGAAATAGCAAAGCAAATAAGGCCATAAAATTGTGTCCAACTTATTTACGTTGCCTGGCCCCTTCTATTATACTCCCTCTCATCCAGACCAAAGGTTACAGTTGCTTTATCACACTTGTCGAGGCATGTTTTGTAACGTGCATATCTTTAGTTACACATTATTAAAAATTATAAAAATTTGATATTCTTATACTCCCTCCAATCCCCTATTTTCTTCCCATTGTGTTTGAGGGAGTGAATTAACAAAACCAACAAAATTACCTAACTACCCCCATATAACCCCACCCCAAACCCGAATAACCATCAACCCGCTGGCATCCCATTCCCAACTAGAACCAGAACCAAAGACCCGACAGAACTCGCCCAAACCACCATCAACACGCCGGTATGAGGCAAAGCTCCGGCGGCAAATGGCGACATTGAGTCAAAGCGGCACATCAAACCGACATACGATTGAAATCAAGATCACAAAATACACAAGTTAGACTCAACAAATTTCGACATAAATTTGTTAAATTACAATCAAATCAAACGAAACTAAAATCAGATCTATAGTATATGGAATTAACAAATGCGAGAACAAAAAAGGTAGCATTGTGAATGATTATTTGGTGCCGACGAATCGAAGTTGGGGAAAAACTTAAGAGCATTAATTGGGAGTACTATTTTACCTCGTGAAAGGCCCAACCTCTCACATCAATCAAGGGAACCTTGCCTTCTGCGAGTTATGTCGAACTCACTTCCCTTTCTTGCTTTTTTTAGAAATATTTGCGTCTTTGTTTTTTTATAGGGATCGAGGACGGAATTTCATAGAGATTCCGGTACTTTCTTGTGCCCATGATATAGTGAGAGATGAAGGTGATGAAGAAGGAGGGTGTTGGGTTGAAGGATATTTAAATGAAATGGTGGAGGGTAGCAGGGAAACGAAAGAGAGGGGATGGGGGTATTTATGTCCATTTAGAGATAATTTATGTCCAAATAAGGAAATAGGGAAGAAAACCTGAATAACCAAATAAGGAAATAGGGAAGAAAATGGCGAATTGGAGGGAGTAGCATTTATGACGATAAATCAAACAAGATCTCACATGACTATATTTTGTCTTATAGATTAAGAATAATATCAAAGATTTCCTAAGACCATGAATAGAGCCAAAAAGCAACTGTAACATTTGGTCTGGATGGAAGGGAATATTATTAAGGCCAAATCTTAGTAGCGCACAAGATTTGTACATCGAAGATGCTACGGAAGAATTAAGGGGGTGTTTGGTTGGCTACTTTAGAATGGAATGGAATGGATTGAGTCCATTCAAGTGTTTGGTTGGGTGATTTTGGAATGGAGTTAGATACCCAATGGATTCTAACTCCACCCTAATCCCTTGGAATCCCATACCCACCTCTTCCCCTTGGATTCCAACTCCATTCCTTCATGCTTATTATTAAAATGAACCAAACAAGTTTTTAAAGGAATGAAATTAGAACCCCATACTACTATGGTTTCTCATCCCATTCCATTCCATTCCTACCCGCTGAACCAAACAACCCCTAAGTGTTTGTTAACAAATAATATGGCACGTGGGGTAGAAAAAGAAGAAAAGACGTTTAACATGGCTTGACTTTGTGATGATCATACTCCCCCTATTCAACTCCACTTTACAAGTTTACTTTATCATGTTTGTCAACGCAATTTTTACGCGATAAATATCTTTAGCTACGTATTTGCAAAAATTATAAAAGTTAGATATTGTTGATGTACTCTTATAGACGAATCAAATAAGATCCCACATGAATATATTTTAATCTTACGTATCGAGAGAAAATTGAAGTTGAATGTCCGATTGTGAATAGTGTGTAAAAGAGAAACATGCAAAGTGGAGTTGAATGGAGGTAGTATGAAAGTAGGTGGTAAAATACCACGTGCACTACCATTCTAAAGGAAGTAAGAGACGTCCTGACAAAACTCCATCTTACGGAAATTGTAAATCTTGCCAAATATTCCGTCTTAACTAGTATAAACACTCCCCTTTGAACCCTTATTCATACACAGATAAATCATCGAAAACTTACACCATTTCTCTCACAAAATATTACCTTCCATACAAAAGACCGTTCCAGATATTCATCCTATTTTGAGCGTAAAAACGCCCTAAAGTCGGTTCAACTAAGCTAATTGTCCAAACGCCGTATTCAGGTAAGCCTGAGGGTGTCATCTTATAGTATTATTATTATATTGTCGTAATTTAGTTCCATTGTTTGTAAATAGATTGTATATAAACTAACATAGTTAACTCACCCTGTAAATAAACCGTATAGTTAACATTCTTTTCGCCTTAATATTCGTCAAATATATATAATATTACAAATAAATAGTATAGACCGTCAGTTTGATGGGCGGTCCGGGTGCCTAACACCTTGCTTGACCGTACCCTTACCCCCGAATCCGCAATCTTTGGCTCAGACCGGAGTAACGGACAAGTCCCCATACCAGGGATCAAAAGGGGCCTTTTCCGTTAAAATTGTTTTTGTATGTTTTTTTATAAAACCTACTGGCAACTCCATACTATTTACTTATTTCAAAAAGGATATTTTTTCAGGACAATGGCAAGCAAATCTAGTGTCAAAAGTCTCAAAAATTCACAAGTAAAAAAAATCCAGTAAAAAAGACAACAAAAAAAAAACACTAGTCAAAGATGCAACTAAAAATTGCAGAATAGTCATTTTTCATTCCTTAGCGGAGTCGCCACTGTGAGATCCCTGAAAAAATCTCAATTTTGAAAATAAATGAATAGTATGGAGGAGTCGCTAGTAGGTTTTATAAAAAAACATACAAAAACAAGTTTAACGGAAAAGGCCTCTTTTGATCCATGGAATGGGGACTGGTCCGTTACTCCGGTCAGAGCCAAAGATTGCGGATTCGGGGGTAAAGGTACGATCAGGGAAGGTGTTAGGCGCCCGGATCACACATCAAACTGAGGGCCTCTACTATATATTTGAAATATTATATGTTTGACGAAATTAAGACGAAAAGAAGGTTAATTATATAATTTTATATACAAGACGATATAATTATATGCAAGGCAAGTTAACTAGTTAGATTATATACAAATTATATAATAAATAAAGAAAATAAATAAAAGAATGAAATAAGAGAGTAAAGAAAACTTATTCAATTGTGCTACCCTTAGGCCTATCTGAATGTTGACTATTAATAAATTTCGACTTTGTCCTAAATTAACGGCTCTTATGCGCGTATATGAAACTAGGACGATTTTTATTTGTATGGTTTGATCTAAAACTGGGATAGATATATTTGAGACCATGGGTAAGATTATAAAATTTCTGGATCTGGTCTTGTATCTCGCGTGTGTCTCGGTGATATGTGTGTTCGTCCTCCCTCCTCTCAATGATCTGAGACTTGAGTATTTAAAGTGATTGGAGTTTGAAGTATATTGATTTCCAGGTTCATGAAAGGATAGAGTTTGAAGTAAATAAGAGTCCCTGAACTCCTATGTTTCCGCTTTCGTAACATGGTGTGTATTTCATGCACCAATTAGTCTCCCTTGTGAAATGCATTATCAGTTACAAGGAAGAGACGGGTCGATTTCATACCGAATTGTAATAATATGGATAAAGCTAACCCATTTTTTTTGTGATTTGACAATACACAAATTGAATAAAATAAGAGGAAATTTCCCATGAAAAAGAGGCGACAACAATGTTTGATTTGCCTATTTTCCTAGCTATGTCAGTATCATCATCCATTCATCATTCATCACACCTTCTTTCATCTTATATTGGAATACAAAATTCATGTTTTCATCTCTTTACAAAAAACTGTAGAATTTATCATTATTTTAATATCTTTTCAAATCAAATCAATCATATTGTAAAATGTTTACATAATCTGACTAACATGGTAACTTAACAATGGTTACATACATTGGCTAATATAGTTACATTTTGTAAAACATTTTGTACGATGGTTCCATATTTTGACTAACATGGTAACATTTTATACACAAATTCTCATGTCACCATTTATATTCATATATGCCATTATTTCAAGATCATTTCAAATCAAATCAAACATATTGTAAAATGGTTACATGTTCTGACCAACATGGTAACATATTATACACATAATTCCAAGTCGTCATTTGTATTCTTACATGTTACCAGATTAAGATTCTTTCAATTATAAATGAACATCTAAACATATAAAAAAATGGTTACATACAGTAACTAATATGGTAACATTCTAAATAGTATTGTTACATCTTCTGACTAAGATGGTAACATTTTACATACATACTCTCATAGTCCTATATACATGTAAAAATTTTTGCAGAATTTTAGAGGTAGATTTTAGAAAAATATGAAAAAAAATATTTGAAAATTGGAGCATTGGTGTAGTGTTAGAGAGGGCACGTCAAAAAATAATGTGATGTGTTGTTTCTCATGTAAGGCCTATTTAATGCTTTGTACCCTACTCAATGTAATATATTACTCTCATGTACTCCATATAAACAAACAAAAAATAAATAATACCCACTTGCTTTTGTGTATTTGACCCATTTTGTTATAAAATGGTACTATTCGATCCGTCTTCAACTTGTGACAGACAGCGTCCATCACAAATGAGAATTTGTGTTCATGCACATGCTTTTTTATGTTTATTCTGTTTGCTTTTCCTTTGCAAAATCATATATCTCAGCTACTACCTCTAGCTGTTGCATGGTAATGCAAAATACTACTCCCTCATATTGCGAATAACTGTTCCATTTGGATAATGGCACGAAAATTAAGGAATGGAGTTAAAATAATGAAAAGTATTGTATAGGGGTAAGAATATAGAAGTTAAATAATGAAAAGTATTGAATATGATGGTTTAAGGGTGGTTAGGGTGGTAAATAAAGAAAAGAGTCAAGGGTAGGAAAGTCAAAAAACTGTCCAAATATGGCAAATGGGGCAGTTATGTGAATAGACGAAAATGGCAAATGGGACAGTTATTCGGAATAGGAGGGAGTATATTGTATTCCGTGCCCAACATCACATATTGCATATACTCGTACATGATTAAGTTTTCTTTTCGATATGCAAAGCGAATGCAGTATATGACTCATTTCCTACCCCAAGCTGAATTTTAACTTTGTATATTTCCTACTCCGTATTGGTTTTAGGCCAATAATAATCACTTGAAATATGTTTAAAAATTATAACTTCTTGAATTTATCAAATGGTTAATAATATGAAATGGAATGTCAAAAGTGGGGTGAATAGGGATAGATGGTTTATGAGTGGTTTTATGCCATTTTAAATTAATTCTTGGGAACTAAGCGTAAAGAGCCTTTAATTATAACATTGTCAATTTTCATTTAGTTTTACCTTCATCATCGGGTACCCGTAAGGCTAGTAGACAACTTTGAGGTGTCTACAGAAACCCCACTTTGACCGAGTCTGAGTAAGACGAAGGTCAAAGTAGTCCGATCGGGACAGATAAAGGATAAGAAACGTACCTGGGCCTCGTATTTCACCTGTCTGGAGTAGCTGGAAACTGGGACTGGTTTAGCGAAACTTTGTTTCACTAATCTGGAATGAAGCTGGTAAAACTTTGTTTAACCAACCTGTATACTGGCATGGCAAAACTTTGTTTCGCCGGTCTGAAATCTGGTATAGCAAAACTTTGTTTTGCTGGTATGGAATTTGAATAGCCAAACTTTGTTTAGCTGGTCTGGAATCTGGTATCTGAGAACTGGTATAATATAACTTTGTTTCACTGGATCTGGAAAAGCAAAAATTTATTTCGCTTAAGGTTGAACCTGCAAAATCTGATTTCACAAGCTCGGATACGTATTAGGGCTCGCCGACCGAGGAATTCAAAATTTTATTTTGAAAAGGGATTTGCATGTAAAATCTGATTTTACAAACTAGGGTTTGCAAAATTTTATTTCGCAAAAAGGCAAGTTTAGAAAATTTTATTTTAAGAATTCAAATGCATGTCAGGGCCTGCCGACCAATTGATTTGAAAATTGCAAAATTTTATTTCGCAAAAAAGCAAGTTCAGACTTTTTTTTTAGATTAAATTTATGAAAATGAATCCGTCGGTTATGTTTACAATTACACAAAAGTGAATCCCATTTAATTCACTAATTCCTACGAAGATACGGAATTTTTGTATTCGAAAAATGTTTCGGGAAGAATCTCTGAAGTAAATGGAGATTTATATTTATAAAGTAATCCTTGATCATAATTTCTCGTATGAATACTACGCCCAACCCGAAACTTGTGGTTGATAGTAAAACATCGATTTTTCTGTTGAGACTTATCCTATCTTGATAAATTTCCCTAGATATTTTCGTAATTTTATTTTAAGAACTCAAAAGCATGTCAGGGACTGCCGACAATTGAAAATTGCAAAATTTTATTTCGCAAAAAGACAACTTCAGAAAATTTTATTTTAAGAACTCAAATGCATGTCAGGGCCTGCCGACCAAGTTTAATTTCAAAATTTTATTTCGAAATAAGCCAAATTTGAAAATCGCAAAATTTTATTTCACGAAATAGGCTGGAATTTTTCACAATCATTGGTTTTGAAATTCGCAAAATTTTTATTTTACGGGAAGATGAGACTTTATGAAAAGCCCCCACTTTGGATGAATCTGGAAGATGAATGAGAAAGTATTCGACCGGAGCAGTTAGTGACAAATATATGACACCTAAAATGCAAATGCATGTCCTAGATATGATGCTATGATGAATGCAAAATGTAGTTTTTTGAAAAAATTTAAATTGAGGTTCTTTTTTTGAAAGATTTTGAAAAAGATGGGGTCTGACCCAAATGTGATTCAAGTAGAAGGACTGGATATAAACTTGACATTGTTACCCTAGAAGTCGGTTTTATCGAAAATGAATCACAATCCTACGATAATAAACCTAACCCTTATTATACAAATACTACTGTGAACCCGATAATGAAAAATAGTGGCTACATGCATGGGACAACACTTGGTAAGACACCTAAAAGGGCATCCGACTCTTTACCTGCTCAAATCAAGCATGACCTCTTTGCGTTAGGATAGCAGCCATCTAAGAAGGAAATAAAAGAAGCATTGACAAAAAGAATGAGGGAGAAAGCAGCTAACAAAGACAACAAATCTACAAGCCATACAATAGGTGCATATCTACACACATTAAATGGACAATTTGTCAAAGAAGGCACCCATAAAGCACACAGATCATTTCGTTATGGCACTTCAAGACAGCCACTTTGAGCCTACTAAGCTAATCACAACCCATTGCAACAATAACATGGAGAATGGATGGCGTAAAACCTGGAAGTGGACTACAACTAATGGAAAGAGTATCAAAATCAGTGTGGGAGAAGGGCCTATATTTGAGGAACCCGAGTCTGAATCTGAATCCGAGTCTGAGATAGAGAGCAAGTCAGAGTTTAGAAAGCAAGGGTTTTCACCCTTCCATACCTCTATCGAGTCTAGTGTCATCAAGTCTAGTCTCCAACATGATTCGGGGCTTAACCCTATTTATTTTCATGCGGAGTCGGGGAGTTCCCCAATTATTTCTATTTCAAATTCAAATTCCGAGTCTAGTGATCTACTCCTCTTGTACTTCTTTCCAAAGATAATAAAATAGCTTTCAATTACTTATCTGATTCTCCTACCCCTCCCATTTCTTATTCTAATTGTGTAGTTTCCAATGACGATGAGTTGCCAAAAGACATAATAAAAGCATTAACACATCAGGAAAATAAAACATCCATAATTGAGGAAACTGAATTAATAAACATAGGCGCTGATCAAGATAAAAAGAAATAAAGATTGGATTGTCACTAAATTCAGAAGAACGAGCAAATTTGATTAAAGTACTCACAGAATATCGTGACGTGTTTGCTTGGTCTTATAAAGATATGTCCGGCATAGACAGAGAAATTGTTGAGCACACTATCCCACTGTATCCTACTGCAAAACCCATAAAACAGAGACTTAGAAGGATGAAATCAGAATGGGCATTAAAAATAAAAGAGGAAATATAATTGCAATCAGATGCAGGTTTAATAAAAGTAGCTAACTACCTGGAGTGGGTGGCAAATGTTGTTCCAGTACTCAAAAAAGACGGAAAGGTCAGAATGTGTGTCGACTATAGGGACCTTAACAAAGCAAGTCCAAAGGACACTTTTCCATTACCCCATATCGACATTTTAGTGAATAACACGACTGGTCACACTCTAATTTCGTTTATGGATGGTTACGCGGGGTATATTCAAATTAAAACGGCCGAGGAAGATATGAAGAAAACCACATTCGTCACGGAATGGGGAACGTATTGCTATACGGTTATACCATTTGGACTTAAAAATGCGGGGGCAACTTACGAAAGGGCCGCTACAACACTATTTCATGACATGATGCACAAGGAGGTCGAGGTCTATGTCGATGATATGATAGTAAAGTCATTAGATAGAGAAGGTCATACGACTGCATTACAAAAATTCCTTGATAGGCTCCGAAAATATAACGTTCGACTCAACCCACAAAAATGTGCCTTCGGGGTTACCTCTGGCAATCTTTTAAGGTATGTTGTTAGTAATAGAGGCATTGAGGCCGATCCATCCAAGATCAAGGCAATTCGTAATATGCCGCCACCAAAAACAAAGAAGCAGGTTCGGGCATTTTTAGGTCAATTACAATACATTAGTCGGTTTATAACTAAGCTTACCATGGTATGTGAACCTATCTTTAAGAAACTAAAGAAAGTGTCATCCCTTGAATGGGATGAGCAATGTCAGCAAGCATTCGAAAAAGTAAAGAAGTACTTGGAAAATCCCCCAATTCTGGTCCCCCCCCCCCAGGCCTGGAATACCGCTCCTTTTATAATTTACAGTAACCGAAACGTCAATGGGTGCAATGTTAGCACAAGTTCAAGATGATCAAGAAAAAGCAATTTATTATCTAAGCAAAAAGTTTTTGGAGTACGAAGCTAATTATTCTCCAATCGAGAAAACTTCTCTAGCATTGGTGTGGGCCACTAAGAAGTTAAGACACTACATGTTGACCCACACGATTCATGTCATATCACGTATGAACCCTCTAAAGTATCTATTTGAAAAGCCAATTCTTAGTGGAAAAATAACAAGATGGACAATGATTCTTGCTGAATTCGATCTTACATTTATGGCTCTTAAATCCATTAAGGGAAAGGCAATTTCAGACTACTTAGCTGACATTCCCGTTTCAGAAGACAAACAGGAAGCATACGACTTCCCTGAGGGGGAAATATTTGTTATAAATGATGACTCGTGGCAGTTATTTTTCGATGGCGCATCTAATCAAAAAGGATATGGCATAGGCGTACTTTTGATTTCATCAGATGGGGCACATACCCCTCTTTCAGTCAAGTTATATTTTAGCGTCAAAAATAATGAAGCAGAATAAGAAGCATGTATATTAGGACTTCGGGTAGCACCAACCTTGGGGATTAAAAATTTGAGGGTATACGGAGATTCGTCACTCGTTATAAATCAGATTTTGGGAAAATGGAAAGTCAAAAGCGAGGGCCTAGCACTGTACCAAACGTACCTCGAGACCATTTTCAAGCATTATGACGATCCAAAGTTCATTTATCTATCCCGAGATGAAAACCAATTTGCAGATGCTCTAGCTAAGTTGGCGTCAATGATCAATATTCTAAATGAATTAGAAAATATTCCGTTATGCATTGAAAGAAGAGAGGAACCAACATACTGCATGGTACTTGATGATACAACAGCTGATTACGTACGATGGTACACGGATGTTCTAAATTATCACTTGGAAAGGGCTTTCCGCCGGATTCTGATGTAAGGACGCAACGTGCCATTAGAAGATTTGCAGCACAATTTATTCTTAGTCAAGGAAAATTGTACAAGAAGTCTGAACAAGGGGTACTACTCTTATGTGTGGATGAAAAGGAAGCTAAAAGAGTTATGGAAGTTTTTATCCTCCAGAATAGTGCATGAGAATATTATTAAATCTCATTAAGGAATATGCATGGGATATTCATTGGCAATACTAGTCAGCTGATTAACGTATATCGGTAACGGTTGGCCAACTAGGGTTTGACGTTATTGTCGTGAGACGGCAGTGTTCAGCTGGTCCCTTTCTGTCAAACCTAAAGGAACGAACCCCAACACGAAAGTTAATTGTATCAGATATAGTTTAATTAGTCCCTTGATAAATTGACTAAGAGTTAGTTGATTAATTGATTTAGAGAGATATTGAGTTGTGAACTCGAGGCGCGGAAATTATTATTTAATTATGCGATAATTAAATAATAAATTATTTGAGACGGGAATTAATGATTAAGTAGTTAATTGTTAATTAATACTAATTGACTAACGTGATTAGTATTGGTACGTAAAATATATGTGTAGCTATACACGTATATTTACGGAGTGTTTTAGACGATATTAACCGGGAAGTATTTAAACATAAATCGATGTTTAAAGTAAAATTTACACGTATTTGTGCGACAAATATAAGAACCAAAATGGACCGGTAAATAGTACATTGGACCGTGTAAATGGAGTGTAGTGGATGATTATAAACATAATCTTTTCACTGTGCATGTTTTTCTTCCATATGTCATCTTATGATCATTTGCATGTGATATAAGATTGGACAAAAATAAAACAAGTACACTCCCTCACTCCACCTACTCCCACCGGTTTTCCTCCTCCATATAGACCAAAATTGCTCATTTTACACACTACTTCATTTTTGTGTATTTTGCATGTGAATGAAGTTGTTGGTCTTTTCTCTCTAAAATTAATATAAACATTTTTACTAAGTTGTTAGTAAACAAAAATTGTTACTAAGATTGTTAGTAATATTTACATATTATCAAGGGTAATCTTACTAATCTAGTTAATATTAGTAAGGTTGTTGAGTAAGTTCTTGGGTGCTTTTGAGAGGAGGCTTTCTCTTTGGAAGCTTGGGTTATGGAGGATCTTACCATTGATAAATAGCTCAAGAACAACCAAGATGGTGATCTTGGTTGTGCCCAAATACTACCATTTTTTAATGTAAGGAATATTATTTTCCTCATCTTTTATATTTTTTTTTTATGACGAGGGGGTTGAATCCCCCCGGGCCCATGAATTCCCGCACCACCAAATGGACCATGTAAGCCACCTCCTTCGGGGGCTGCAGTGGCCAAGTGATCATCGCCCCAACTGGTAGTCGAACCTGCTCATCTTTTATATTAATAAGCTTTTATATTCCATGCATGTTACATAGATCACATAAACACAAATTATGAGATAATTTGATTTTTAATTAGAGAGTCTAATTAGAATGTATGATCTTTCATGTACGACGGGATGCTAGCTAAAAAAAATAATGCGGATAGGATATTTTTGGTCAACACAGGAACATGATTGTACACAATACGTTAAAAGGTGTCATAAATCTCAGATTTATGCCAATGCACAGCATATACCACATTCATTGTTGTACAATTTGGCATGACCTTGGCCATTTTTGATATGGGGCATAGATATAATTGGCAAAATAACTCCCAAAGGAACCGGAGGACATGAATTTATTTTAGTAGCAATCGACTGCTTTACTAAGTGGGTTGAGGCAGCGTCTTATGCTACCTTGACTTCTAAACAAAATGTTAAATTCATCACCGAAAATATAATTTGTAGGTATGGTGTCCCTCACGAGTTGATTAGTGATCATGGTTCCCATTTTAAGAAAGATGTGGCTGCCTTACTAACACATTGTAAGACCCAAAAACGTAAGTCATCTACCTATAGGCCACAAATGAATGGGGCAGTTGAAGCAGCGAATAAGTGTGTGAAAACTATAATTGAGAAGATGACTGAGAAATATCATGATTGGCCAACAAAATTACCATTTGCTTTGTGGGGATACCGCACATCAGTTAAAACACCAACAGGAGCAACACCATATTCTCTAGTCAACAGGATGGAGGGCGTGCTTCCCATAGAACTTGAAATTCCCTCCCTTAGAATCGTAATAGAAACCAAATACCAGAAATGGATTGGGTACAAGCTCGATATGAAGAGTTGTTATTAATAGACGAGAAAAGACTCGCGGCTCTCAACCAGGTTCGGTCATATCAAAGAAGAAGTTCTCGTTCTTTTAATAAAAAAGGTCAAGGCAAGGAACTTAAAAGATGGTGATTTAGTTCTTAAAGAAATACGGGCACCGGTCAGAGACCCGAGAGGCAAGTTCAAACAAAATTTGGCCGACCCTTACATAATTAAAAAAATTTTAAAAGGAGGAGCAGTGCATTTGACAGATATACAGGGGGTTTAATTCAGTCAATTAACCAACCTTGATCAGTTAAAAAAATATCATGGGTAAAAAAAACAGAGAAACGACTCCTCTATGGTCGCGAAAAAAGAAAAAAGAAAGAGAAAGATACAATAAAGAGAAATGAAACAAAATAAACAAAGCAAGTAGAAAAAAAGAAAAGACCCCTCTCGGGTCCAATTGAAGATACACATCACTCCCAAGTTAAAGACCCTTCCCAGGTTGAAGAAAAATAATAAAAATCCCCCGCTAGATCGCAAAAAAAAAAAGTGAAAAGTAAACAAAAAAAAGAGAAGACCCCTCCCAGGTCCAAAAAATAAGTGAAAAAAAAAATGAAGTCCAGTAGCAGTAGTCAGACATGAAGGACAGCCATAGCAGACTAAATGAACGAAGAAGAAGAAGAAGAAGAAGAAGAAGAAGAAGAAGAAGAAGAAGAAGAAGAAGAAGAAGAAGAAGAAGAAGAATGCAAACAGAGTGGGCGGCAATTCAGAGTAGGAACCCGTCTCAGGTTTTTTTTTAAAAAAAAAAAAAAAGAAAGCAGATGAAACAGAAAAGAAACCTAGAAAAAAAACCCGTAATGGGTTTAATAATATCAGAATCTGTAGCAAGTTTTGTTATTAATATATATCCCTCCCAATTAAGAGTTTTCATAAAAAAAAAAAAAAAAACAAGTATAAAAAAGTGGCAGCTAATCTGAGAAAACTAACAATTGTTTCTCTTATTCTATATCTAGAGTTATCAGGGCAAAAAAAAATACAATTACAATTATAGTACTCTAGATTCCACTTGTTGTCACTCCTTAGGTTCGTTAGCCATTGTACTCTTCTTTCTAGTTTCATTCTGATCATCCGGGTCATTCTGATCCTTCATTCTTTTCCAAACCAGACTTCTGCCTCCTCCACTTTTGTGTCCTCTACTTGAGTCTTGAGTCTTGAGTCTTAGAGTTTGTCCGAGTCAGGTCAGGGCCTTCTCCCACATCAATAGCATCAAGTTGTAGCCTACGTTCCACTTGACGAGCTGATTCACGCTCCTCTACCGAGTGCGATGTCATCTAGACCCGCAGATAAGAGTGCCTCATCGGAGAAATTCCAGAAGAAACAGTGTCTAAGGAAAGAACTCGCTGCTTTCGTCCAAATTGTCGTAACAAGCGAGAAAGAAATATAAAAGAGGAATGAGTAAGACCAGGTAGTCTATAAAGGATCGCGGGGAAGTCATAGCAGGGATACGCCACCATGATATAGTCCAACGAATTGGAAACCCGTACTCATCCATTCTCTCCAGTAGCTAAGTGACTGCTCTCCTTTGACAACTCTTTGTCTGCCAGCGAAGCTATGAGGTTTGTAAGACGTGGGATCGAGAGTGTTGGAGTATGTGTCATCAACAATAGTGCGATCACATATTTAAATCTCATATAAAAGAATACACAAGGGATGGTTCAATATATTGTCAATTGATCAACATTAATCGGTAACGATTGGCTGACTAGAGTTTGACGTTACTGTCGTTTGACGGTGGTGATCAGTTGATCCCTTAAGGTCACACCTATAGGACAATTCCCTTAACTGATAAGTTAATTAATTGTATATCGATACAGATTAATTAAATCCTTAAATTGAACAAATTTTTATCAATGAGTGAGAGTTATATATCTTATTGTAATTTGATTAAATAAGATTCAATTTAGTGATTAATATGTTATATTACTAAAATTGATTAATGTTAATGAAACATTTGAGATAGGAACAATTTGTTAATCATAAATGCAAAATGTTGTAGATTATATTAACTAGACTTAATGTGACCCATTTTATATACATGTAATTGTGAATTACTTGTTATTTGTTAAATGTAATTTTATTTGATATATAATGATATTTAATTTGTTAAATATGCATTAATATGTCTAATGACATGTTATTGGTCATATGTCACACCATATTACAAATGACAAAATTACAAAGATAAAATGGAGTCCATTTTATTTAGGGTGGACCCGTTTTAGGGGTGTTTATGGGTGTTTAGGGTTATGTCTTTATCTTAGCACAAGATGTTTTAAACATAATGATTACTCCTAAACCTAGACCTGGCCTAGCTATGTTTTGAGAAGACAAAAAGGGGAAGGCATGCTCACCCTTTTCTAAGCCCAAAACTGGCTCCCCCTCCCTTTAAGAGAAAAAGTTCTCTTATTATTCGTCTAATGCTCATCTTTATCTCTCACTCTTCCTCTCTCATTAAAATGGTTTTTATGTTCAAATTTTATTCTAAAAAATCTAATAAAACTCAAGATTACTATTGTAGTAATTATATAAAGTATTAAATTTGATATTTAAGGTAACTAGTAATATTATCTAGTTAATAATATTATTAGTGTTATGGGATAGTCTTGGGTGCAACTAAGGGGAGAGTTCCTAATATGGAACTTTGGTTTTTGGAGGATCATCCTAAAGTGATTAAGCTCAAGAACAAGATTAGGAAGGTGTCCTACCTTGTGCCCAATATTCCGTCCCACTCATGTGTAAGGAAAATTATTTTCTCTCCTTATTTCATTTATCTACATATTGCATGCACTAGATCTATTATTCTAAATTAGTGAGTAATTTAGAAACTAATTAGAGGAGTCTAATTAGGGGTTATAGAACCTAACAATTGGTATCGGAGCTTTGTTGATGCATGCAAATCGTTTTTTGAGTTTTTTACGAGTTATTTGATGACTAAAATAAAAACCGGAAAATTTGTGTAAATATAGTATATACACGAAATTTTAATGCATGTATACATTCTGGTCCTAAAATGTTTTAGGTCATTTTAGATGATTTATGGAATTTTATTGCTCATTTTTATAATTTAGTGGATAATAATAACATTTTAATGAATTTGGTGTGACTATGAACCTACCATTAATTCAAGTTGGTCCTAGCGTAAGATTTGTCATACAAAGAACCTAATGAAGCCTCTTTTCTATGATGAGACATGGAGAGCTCTGCAAGTTCCCTACACTATCAGGATGGGTTACTCTTGGCTACTTCCTGATTATGATGATGTTCCATGGTTCCCCTGGTGGATTAATAAATGGGTGATGCCCAAACATGGTTTCATTGGCTGGCTTATGGCTCAGAACAGGCTGCTGACACAAGACAGGCTGCAGGGTATGAGTATTATTCAGTCTAACCGGTGTTATTTATGTGGGAGTGTTGCTGAGAATCATAACCATTTATTCTTCCAATGTGAGTATAGTAAACAATGCAGTAAGTGTGTTTCTAACTGGTGTGGTATCAATATTCCTATTCAGAATTGTGTGCAATGTTGGAGCTCCCAAAAGGTTTAGATCCTTATGCAAGAAGCGGGTTATAGGAGTTATTTTGGCTGCTTTGATTTATCATGTGTGGATGAGTAGAAATAGATGTCGTGTTGATTTGGTGTTGATTAGACCTGAGCTGGTAGCTTTGCAGATTAGGAATGATGTTAGGCTACGGTTGCGGTCTTGTAAGCTGAATAGTAAGAAGGTAGAGGTACTTAATTGGGTGGATAAAATTTGTAGTTACTAAGGAGGTTAGGTTATAACTATGCCTTAATATTGTATGTTTGACAAATTTGAGCTTTTAATGATAACTTTACATTTTCCCAAAAAAAAAAACATTTTAATGAATAAAATGGTTATTTATTAAGTAAAACTAGTTATATGTTGTTTCTCGCCACGAAATTTCAATATGATCTCACATGCATATTTTACTTATTGTATGTAAAATTTGAAGTTAATGTGATTAACTTTGCATGATTTATGATTTTAATGGTTAAAATGAAATAAATTGAGATTATATAAGCTAAAAATTGCTAAAACGAAATTTATGGCATGAAATCTTTTCCCAGAGTTGTCCACATATTTAGAACATTAAATGTGAAATGGAAAAAAAAAATTTGTTAATTTTGTGTGTTTATTGATTTTTTTATGTGATAAAATCGATAAAAGGAAACTTTATTAGTCATAAAATTAAATTCAAAATTTTTGGTCGGATTTATATTTTTACAGGATCTAGAAATTATTATAGTATATTTAAAATTTTGATTTTGAATTTTTCATATTTTTTGTAATTAATTTGAAATTAAGTTGTAAAAATTATGATTTATGCTATTTATTCATGAAATAAATTAAAAATGCTTTGTGAGCAATTTTTATTGAATTTTTGGGATCTTGGTCATATTCCAGAATATAAAAAATTTTGATTTCAAATTTTTTCAAATTTTATGATTTATTGGGAATTATTTCTTAATTGTTAAGATTAACATGATTATAATGAGCAATAATGTAAAACCAAGTTAGATTATTGTCAAATATTAGTTTAGACTAATATTTGAGTCCTAAGACAGTTAGGGTAATTAACTTGGGCTTAAATTTGATTAAAATGTTATTTTCTGATTTTAATAAGTTAAAAGTCACGCATTTCCATAAAACCAAAGCGATATACGATATAATCTAGTAAGGAGATTTGGCACATTTATTTTTGCATGTTGAATACATATATAATGATGCATATTTTTATAGATGTATGTCATTTAAATTTATGTAATTTTGAATCATGTAATTTGTCTTAGTATGGCCTTAGTTTTTTTTTAATCGGTATTACCTGTAATGTAAGGGAATATCGATTCGGTTGTAATTTTAATGTGATTTCGTATCACCGTTTTGTAATTTAATAGATTTAAATTTTTATTATAAATCTATAATAGGATACTAGTTTTAGTCCCGTGCTAAAAATGCACGGTTATACTATCAAAATTTTATCAAAATTTTAGACAGACGGATATAGTTATAAAGAGTTGAATAGAGAGTCGTATTTTTAATGACTTGATAAATGAATTAATTTATATGTTATTATGATAATCTAAACCCATGTAAATTTGCACATTATGATTTTTAAAACATTAACTTTAACTAAAAGTATACAAAAAATGATTACATTCTCTGTCAAGTCATATATAACATTTTAAATTTGAAATATAAATTACGTACATTAGATATTAATTAAGATATTGTACATATGCTGAACCCGCGACATTTCTAATAACCTACCTTTTAATATAATAAAGTGTAGATTAGCATTTCATTTTTTTTAGCCTCTATGTACGTTTTTTAGTCTTCAAGCTTCGCTTACGTTTTATATTTTTTCTTAAAAGATACTTTAATCTGTCAACAAAGAAAAAATTGTATTGAGAGAAAATTAAATAAATCAATGCAAGTTTGTGGTAGGATCCACCTATAGAAAATGCAATTGTTTACCCAGATTTTAAGGAACCAATGAGACGGTAGAAAGAACCTAGCTTTTATACTAGGTAGATGCTATGTATTTTATTATTTTGTTATTCCGGAGTTTCCTAAAGAAGGAGCCATTCGGAAAGGAGTTTCGATCAAGACGGTGTTTCCTTGGGAGACGTGTCACATGAAGTTCAAGGGACCAAAGGAGTTGGTTTCCGAATATGTAATAGATTATTAGATTTTCTATTTTAGGAAAGGCCATACTAGGAAATTGCTTTTCTTTACATGTTCTATTTTATATGTTTGCATGCATGCCAAATCGCTATAACATCACATGCATATCTTTTTATATCGAGTTCTCGACCTTGTCAATGATAATTATCGATAGATCACTAATTTAGTTCACTTAAAAGAGATAGATAATAAATTGACAAGACCTTCACATTTCTAAAAATTGAGACTTAGCCTTACCAAATAGTAGGAACTCATGAATCCCAATTTCATTAGGGGCACACTACGGTATTGAAATATTATACCGGGGTGCTTTCTTTTAACGTTGGGTAAGTGGAGTAATAAGATTTTATTACATTTCGAAATTTGGTTGATCTCAACAAAAGTATTAGAGGGACCGTTGTCCGAATAGGTTCGGGCTAAAGATGAACTTAATGTAATTTCATCGACCGAGAGTTCTAAGTGTAGAATCGGTTAAACGGGTTAACCCACCAAATTGTATTAGTAAAGGTTGTAGAGGGACCGTTGTCCCACAATCGAGCTAGTATGAATTTGGGTCTTGGAATCGTTTATATAATTGGGTGGAGGTCATTATATAAATGCTAAAACTTGCTATAAGTTTTCATATATTACGATGAATGTTAGTTTTCCCACTATTTCGTTGTTTAAATTTGTTCTATATCTTTGCTCCTAGACATATACGATGTCATTTCGATTTTAACTTATGTCTCCATTAAACCATTATAGCTAAAGACAAATAGAATCTTCTTTCTAAAAGCCTCAATTGAACCGTTTAAATAAGATATGGACTAGCTCCATAGGAATCGTTCTATTCCATAGAACTCCATAGGAGTTGTCCTACGTCATATAAGATTAGCATCTTAAATTCCTAACATACATATGATTTCTTGTGAAGAAGTATGAATAGAAGTAATGATTAGTCAAAATATATTTTGATGATATCTTCTATGCATCCACGGTTAAAAAGTATTATTGCTCAACCTAAACACTTGTCATCAAGCACTTAAGTTCTTAAGAACATGACAATGTTAAATTGGTAAATTAATTTGTTAGAAATTTTGATTAACCAAATACCACAATAGAGTTAACCCTTGTGAAGGATTAACTAGGAATTTATATGAATATAAGTCTTCATCAAGTAGAAATTCTTGAAGTCAGTGGGAGCAATAAGAAGTAAGTACCTATCTTAATTTTTAAGGATCGAACTAAGCTCTAAAGAGAAGGTGTTAGACAATAAAATAGATACAAACCCCTAATAAGTAAAGATCAAGGAAGTTGGTTGTGTGACCCCAACATATTCCTTCTTGAATATCTATGACATTGACATTGCATTCTTGCCAATTACCACATCATGAGTATTTGATACAAATTTGTGGATTTCATCATAATATTTGGCATTATCGTGTGACGACTAGTAAGAATAAGTTCAGAAATTTGCATGAATGGAACTAGGGTAGTTGCCATTTCATCCATGAATGTTGTAGTGTACTCATTTTAGTTTTGTATTTAGAAATGTACCTCAATAATTGTTATGATGTACACTAACTCTAAATAAGAATATAATTCAAGTTTTTGTATAAAAACAAAGGGTTTCACTATTATGCAATTAAAACAACCGTTGTGCCCTTACATACCACGACTAATTTTATGGTGAGACCATACAAATCAAGGTAATTATATTCAAACTAGAAATAAATGTCATATATAAAAGACTCAAGTTGGTGACCCCAATCATTTCTCAATTCTCAATAGAAAATCGCTTTTAGAAACTAGTTTTTACTAGTCTCCCAAACCATTTGATTGGGAATCTTTTGGTGTGTGCGAATCTTGTATTCAAAGTAAGATAATTCATGATTTTTTCTTGAAAAGGATTATGAATAGAGCAAGATATTCTCCCTATATACACTTTGAAGTGCATGGTCGAATACAATTTCAATCAGAAAAGGTTATTACTTCTACATCTCTTTTACCAACGAACTAGGTAGATACTTGGTATCCACTTAATGAGGTAAGAAGAGAAATTCTTTGAATAAGTTCAATGAATTTTTTAAAAGTATCAAAACCTAGAGATTATAAAACCAAAGTATTAGTACTTTATTAAAATAGGGAACAATAAAGCGAAGACTTTTATCTGCACCAAAAAAGAGTGTGATATGGTATCACAAGTTCACTTTCATTACGATATGATTGAATCTTTACAATATAGTTGGAGGTAGTTTCTGTCATAAAATTTGTCTGGCATTTAAATTTTCCACTAAAACAAAACATGGTTAAAGCAATCATCTACTTTTCATATGAGATATGGTTAGGCATGGTACCTAAATTGTAGCTTGTTTCTATAGTAAACATGTGCTCTCTCTTCCTACATGATCACGAGAACAAAGGGTTTGTGGCTCATGATGCTGTCTATTAAAGAAAAGAGGATTATTTCTTAAAGCCAGAGTGGGAGAAAATGTTCAAGAGCCACAAATTGAAGATAAGACGTAGGAAAGTGGTCTTTCTTGGTCAAAATCAGTAAATATTGATTCGAAACCTAAGTGGACAGGAGTCATGTTCTTTTTGAAAATAACAAACCTGTGACTTATTAAGATGTTTTATCTAGTTTCAACTCCGCAAAAGTTCGAACTGAACATAAACATTAAGATGTTTCCATGACTTGGTTGATTGGTGGTAAGAGGTTTACACCAATTGCAACGCTTCGTTAAATTCAGATTTCATAATATTATTTGACTGTTGGATTTTAAAATCATCTTGCATGAGTTTTGTAAATCACAACTATCCTAAGGTAGGATGTGAACTTAAGAAGAAATCTTAAGTAGAAGTCAAGGAGTTGAATGGTATGTTTCAGTCATGTAATAAACCTTTCTCGATTTTTCGAGTAGTTTTGTTTATACATGAAGTTTAGTGGGAGTAAGGTGGTATTATTAGTCTTATATGTAAATAACATATTGATCACTATGAGTGGTTAAAGACTTAGGAGAAGAATAATACATCCCTAAGATATCTAGTTCAATGGATATTAGCATAAAGTTAATATTCTTACAAGAATCTTGACAAGTTCAAAAGTATTGAACATGAAAATTGAATCCATTTGCTTCCGCTGCTGGATTAATTTATTATGCTAAGATGTATCTCTATTCTTATACTTCGTATACTTGGAGTATGACGAGAAATTAAAATCGAATCTTTGTGAAAATCACTATATAACCATATTGTTCATCCGTTAGTACTCAAGAAGGACTAAGATATGAAGCTAAATGTTTGGAAATATTTGTTGGATTTATGTGCAATGAGTTACACAAAAACCATATTCTAAACACATAAGGATGGTTGGAGATCCATCTTGCTATGATTATTTGAGGAGTAAATCTGCGAGAAACGTTCTAGACAGTTGAACAATGAGAAATATACAACGGAAATTATATTGTGAACTGATCATCATTTATTAGTAACGATTGGCTCACTAGAGTTTGACGTTACTGTCGTTTGAGAGTGGTGATTAGTTGATCCCTTGAGTACACTTGCAACTATGAGATATGCAAGAAGGATGAATTCCAAACACTGTGAGGACAGTGGGAGCTATCATATGGCAAGATAACCTATGTCTAGATTAGATCTAGACACGTGCTCAAAAGGTTTTATAATACAAGATTATAGATAACGAAGGGAAATAGTATATAATATGGTTAAGTAAGGTGCAAGATGTTGCTAAGACTTGTTAACCAAGGCCTTATCATAGGCTTAACATGATAAGTCATGTCATTTCAATTGAATTGAAATGTACGATTATATACAAAATTAAATATGGATTATAGATTATGTAGTAATTGATATTGTATTAATTTTACATATATGATAATACATTCATCGTTTGAGTTTTATTTTAAACTCTTTTATTACTTTGTTATATCCAAATAGGTTGTAAAGACAACGTTGAACCCTATTAAAGTGAATTGGATTAACATAGTATTGGCCCCTAGTCACTTATATGAGGTGACGTCTCCAAGTGACTAGAGTGTGAGTCGTTTGATGGCAAGTTCAAGTGTCATAAGGTCATAAAAGATGACTAGTCGATCACATAGGCAGACTGTATGGGACACTCTGTCGGGCAGTGACCGCTTATAGAGCCCTTGTAATTCATATAGCCTGGTCGTGGCGAGAGCTACTATAGTATTCTTTTTGAGTCGATTCTTTGACTAGAGACTGTTCGCCCGAGGTGGCACAGTTTCTGATTGACCTTGATTTTTGCTCCACGACTTCCTAATATGGAGTGCAAATGGCCATCTTTTGGGTCATGATGAGTTGTGGCTATTCGAAGGGAATAGTGCGATAAGAATTGTCCACCCTCTTATCAGGGTTATATAAATCTCAGGGCCACTCGAGGAGTAGTGAACTGAAAATGCATGGCCACGCTCGGAAGGTATCTACGACAGATAATTCCAGTCAAACAATTACTCTCCAGATCGAGGAAATCACTCTAGATATGATCAAATGCAAGTACGACCTGCAAGACACCTTGCATTGAGTGGGAGATAGTAATAGGACAAGAGAATTGATGACGCACACTTGTCTCACACAAGTGGGAGATTGTTGGAGTATGTGTCCTCAACAATAGTGCGATCACATATTTAAATCTCATATAAAAGAATACACAAGGGATGATTCAATATATTGTCAACTGATCAATAATAATCGGTAACGATTGGCTGACTAGTGTTTGACGTTACTGTCGTTTGATGGTGGTGATCAGTTGATCCCTTAAGGTCACACCTATAGGACAATTCCCTTAACTTATAAGTTAATTATTTGTATGTCGATACAGATTAATTAAATCCTTAAATTGTACATTTTTTTATGAATGAGTGAGAGTTATATATCTTATTGTAATTTGATTAAATAAGGTTCAATTTAGTGATTAATATGTTATATTACTAAAATTGATTAATGTTTATGAAACATTTGAGATAAGAACAATTTGTTAATCATAATTGCAAAATGTTGTAGATTATATTAACTAGACTTAATGTGACCCATTTTATATACATGTAATTGTGAATTACTTCTTATTTGTTAAATGTAATTTTATTTGATATATAATGATATTTAATTTGTTAAATATGCATTAATATATCTAATGACATGTTATTGGTCACATGTCACACCATATTACAAATGACAAAATTACAAAGATAAAATGGAGTCAATTTTATGTAGGGTGGACCGATTTTAGGGGTGTTTATGGGAGTTTAGGGTTTTGTCTTTATTTTAGCATAAGATGCTTTAAACATAATGATGACTCCTAAACCTAGACCTAGCCTACCTATGTTTTGAGAAGACAAAAACGACAAGGCATGCTCACTCTTTTCTAAGCCCAAAATCGGCTCCCCCCCTCCCTTTAAGAGAATAAGAAGTTCTCTTATTATTCGTCTAATGCTCATCTTTATCTCTCACTCTTCCTCTCTCATAAAAATGGTTTTTATATTCAAATTTTATTCTAAAAAATCTAATAAAACTCAAGATTACTATTGTAGTAATAATATAAGTATTAGATTTGATATTTAAGGCAACTAATAATATTATCTAGTTAATAATATTATTAGTGTTATGGGATAGTCTTGGGTGCAACTAAGAGGAGAGTTCCTAATATGGAACTTTGGTTTTTGGAGGATCATCCTAAAGTGATTAAGCTCAAGAACAAGGTTAGGAAGGTGTCCTACCTTGTGCCCAATATTCCGTCCCACTCATGCATAAGGAAAATTTTTTTCTCTCCTTATTTCATTTATCTACATATTGCATGCACTAGATCTATTGCTCTAAATTAGTGAGTAATTTAGAAACTAGTTAGAGGAGTCTAATTAGGGTTTATAGAACCTAACAGAGAGGTCGTTCAATTAGTCGCATGTGCTCTTGTAGCCATACCTAGGACAAAGATTTCTCCAAATAAAATGACCCACACCAGGTCAGAAAAAAAAAGGGAGACATAAAATGGCCCACACCAGGTCCGAAAAATAGAGAAATAAAATAACCCATACCAGATCGGAAAACTAAGGAAAAAAAGGAGAGGAATCAAGGAAAAAAAGAAGAAGAGAGGAATCGAAAAAAAAGAAAAGGAATCAGAAGTAGGAAAATATGTGAGCTGTGTGAATGACAGAGGATATTACCAGAAGTAATAGGGGACTACTGCAAAATGCAGCTTCTGGATTACGTCGTACGATATCTAAACATTGAAAAGTTTAGGGTTTAGCTAAGACTAAAGGCATAGGCGAGCAGTCATTGCGCATGTGCTTTACTACTCTTAAAAGGCAGCCATGCTCGAAAATATTAGAAGGGCTTACAAACAGATAACGGTTGAGCAGGCATAACACCAAAGCCCGCTTTTTATAGCGGAAATCAATAACAATCCTAGGATAGCTAAGGGAAGTGAAGTGTGCAATCAGACAACAAAGATTCACCCTACGACCATTCAGGAATTCATCTAGGCGAGTGGTGATACCCAGATAATCTCTGAAATCCTTTCTTAAATCGTCATCAAGACTAGGAAGGGCAGGAGTGGACTGAACAGATAGTCCTAGGATGGCACTAAATTCCTCCGTAAAGGGACATATCTCACGATCGCCAAAGCGGAATACGTGAACTTCAGAATCCGAAAAAAAAGCAGCAGCACGTAGAAATCCTAGGAGATCTTGACTTGCTTCAATGACAGTGGCAAGGGTCCTAGCTGGACCCCAATGACGTAATCATTTTCATCCGTCGTGAGGTTGTCAAGCCATAATTTTAGAGCGTTTTCAAAGTTTTGAGACATTATGAGTGAAGAGACATTTTCAAGATGGAAAAGTTTAAGCGCATGACCCCTATTTAAAGAGAAGAAAGTCGGGAACCAATAGAAATCTTTATCCATATTAAATACGGAGTTACCAGATACTTATCCTTGTCATAGGCGGAATAGCATTTGAGATTTAATAATTCTAAAAAGAAAAGGGAAGCTGAACTTTCTAAGAGCTAAAAGTAAGGTCAAAGGCTGGATACCTATGCAAACTAGAATACTCTGTCCTTCCTGGATCATGCTCAATGGCACATTTTGAAAAAATTTAACAAGACTAGTAATGACATATGTCACATTTTTATGGTGTATATTAAAGAAAAATGCATTGTCAATTACCTAGTGTTTGTTTTCGTTGTCGAAGGACATAGGGTATTAGCATACTTTATTGTCAGCATATATTAGGAAAAACGCATTATTCGAGTCGTGCATCAGTATCACCATTTGTCTCATAAATTATCATGCATCATAATCACTGAAATGAAGTTACGATTAGAATTGGGGTAGTCGTATTATCAAGAACACAACTTGACCAGTAAATGAAAATAAAACAAAGCAAAATCAGTCAATAAAGAGACAGAAATACTCACAGCTTGATCGAAGCTAGTACAAACAAATCTGGTCAGGTGTCACGGCCAAGGGGTTCGACGATGCTCCATCATAAGTCATCCGGTCGCTAATCAAGGGCTCAGACGATGGCTACGATGGCACATCTGCTGCCAATTATGTCCCACTTAGGATTGTACACTTGAACAATATACATTCGAAATCAATAGACAAAAAAAGAGGAAGCGCTTACTTCGACGGGGATCCTTCATCAGTCATCCGATAGCCAATCGAGGGCTCAGGTGGTGCCATGAAACCGCTGATTTCATCCCATATCAGAAGCCAAAGACTGACCGTGCTCCGTCGTCAATCATCTCATCCCCAATCGACATGCATACGATGGCCATGGCACAAATAGCGGCTGGTTTTATTCCATATTAGGAGCATCGTACTGATTTGATCTGCTCCTCCCCATTGGCAAATTGAAAAGATAGTTAAGAAACAAAGGAATTGAAAGAACATCAATTAGGGAAAGTGAAAGTTTGGTCGGTCGAGATATGAAAGAAGCCAAATGGAACTTTCTTTCTCCTAAGCCTTTTGTTAACAAAACCCACGTTAAGTGGATAAGATTGGTCCACTAATTATTTCTCGTCTTTTGTTGTGCGACTTTCAAGTTTACGTTCTTATATCATTTTACAAGTTAAATTTTGAGATTTTAAAATTGTAGTTCGTAAAATTGGATTTCACGTTCTAATCCAGCTATTTTTAAAATAAAATTTTGAAAATTTATCTTGGTCAGCGGGCCCTAATACGCATTTGAGTTCTTAGAATAAAATTTTACGAACTTGCCTCTTTGCGAAATAAAATTTTGCAATTTTCAAATCCTTTGGTCGGCAGGCCCTGACATGCATTTGAGTTTTGAAAATAATTTTTTTTGAACTTATCCTTTTTGCGAAATAAAATTTTGCAATTTTCTAATCATTTGGTAGGCAGGCCCTGACATGCATATGAGTTCTTAAAATAAAATTTTCTGAACTTGCCCTTTTTGCGAAATAAAATTTTGCAATTTTCATATTTATCGGTCGGCGGGCCCTCACACGCATCTAAGTTTGTAAAATAAAATTTTACGATCTTATCCATCGTTTTTCAAAATAAAATTTTTTAAATTACTTGGTCGGCGGGCCCTGATTTGCACCCGCGCTCATGAAATCAGATTTCACGATCTCACCTTTAAGCTAAACAAAGTTAAACTATACTAGATCCAGATTCCAGTCCAGCAGCAAAACAAAGTTTTGCTTTACCAGTTTCCAGACCAGCGGAACAAAGTTGCTTTATACCAGTTTCCAAACCAGTGGAACAAAGTTTCACCACGACAACTCCAACCGGCGAAACAAAGTTTTGACATGCCAACTTCCAGTTAAGTCGTAAAACAAAGTTTTATGATCTCTATGTTCAACCAGCTACTCCAGACGGGTAAGATAAGAGGCCCAAGTACGTTTCTTAACCTTTATTTATCTGTCCCGACCGGACTACTTTGATCTTCGTCTTACTCAGACTCGATCAAAGTGGGAGTTTCTATAGACACCTCAAAATGTCTGCCGGCCTTTGAACACCCGATGATGAGTCCCTTATTTTATTCGGAATGAAACTTACTTGAATTTGATATAAGGTTATTTATACTCAAAGTCATCCTCAAAACAACCATTTTACAGCCCAGTGCACTTCGAAAAATTACTAAATTCTTAACCCACTTAATTCGTTATGAGGGTAATATTTTATATTAACGACATAAAACTGTAAAAGAGTAAGTGAAGGGTTACACATTCTTTTAGTAGCCGACATTTAATTGGGCCTAATAGATAACAATTTAAAGGCAATCCACCTTGTATATAATGGGCTATATACGTTGAAGATGCAAATAATATGGCACGTGGGGTAGAAAAATAAGAAAATACGTTTAGACCCTGTTTGGCAAAACTACCTGAAAAGGTAGCTGAAACCTGAAAAGATAGTTGAAAACTGAAAAGCTAACTGAAACCTGAAAAGGTAACTGATAAGGTAGATGAAAATTAGGAGCTGATAAAGTAACTGATTATATGAAAATGTATTTGGCAAAGTAACTGAAAAGGTAGCTGATTTTGGTAAAATGACGTAAAAGGATATGAAAATTATTTAATATTATAGAATAAAGGGGTAAAAATGGAAAATAAGTCATTTCAGGTACCTGATTTCTCAAATGCTACCTGAGGTAGCATTTCATTTAAAGTACCTTATTTGACCAAATAAGCTACTTGCCAAACACTTGCAAAAAAAATCAGGTACCTGAAATTTTGGTCAAATAAGCTACTTTGATCGAATAAGCTACCTAAAGTGTCGTGTCAAACAGAGCCTTAGTATGGCTTGACTTTGTGATGATGATACGAAAGTAGGTGGTAAAATACCACGTGCACTACAATTCTAAAGGAAGTAAGAGACGTCCGGACAAAACTCCATCTTACGGAAATTGTAATTCTTGCCAAATACTCCGTCTTAATTAATATAAATACTCCCCTTTGCACCCTTATTCATACACAGAAAAATCATCAAAAAGTTACACCCTTTCTCTCACAAAATATTACCTTCCATACAAAAGACGTTCCAGATATTCATCCTATTTTGAGCATAAAGACGCCCTAAAGTCAATTCAAGTAAGCTAATTGTTGAAACGTCGTATCCAGGTAGGCCTGAGGGTGTCATCTTATACTATTATTTTTAGATTGTCGTAATTTAGTTCCATTGTTTGTAAATAGATTATATATAAACTAACGTAGTTAACTCACCCTGTAAATAAACCGTATAGTTAACATTTTTTTCGCCTTAATATTCGTCAAATATATAATATTAAAAATAAATAGTAGAGGCCGTCAGTTTGATGGGCGGTCCGGGTGCCTAACACCTTCCCTGACCGTACCTTTACCCCCGAATCCGCAATCTTTGGTTCAGACTGTTGTGACGGATCAATCCCCATATTAGGGATCAAAAAGGGCCTTTTCTGTTAAAATTGTTTTTGTATGTTCTTTTATAAAACCTAATGGCGACTCCATACTATTTACTTATTTCAAAAAGGATATTTTTTCAGGGATCTCACACATCATTACGACGACGTAAAAAGGGTTTTAAAATGTTTTGAAAGTCGAGGATAGAAAAGTTTGAAATTGTTGAAATTATTGTGGTCTCGAATATAGTGAGTTATTTTCGAGGACGGTTTGGAAATAGTCTCGAAAACGGTGCGTCGTTCTCGGAATTTAAAATGTCTATTATGCCGGCGCAAAAGTGATCTTTGAAATGGTTTGTAAAAACAAGGTTTTGAAATCGTCATTACGACGGCATGAAAAGGTGATTTGAAACGGTTGTGAAAAATCGAGTTTTGAAAACGTCATTATGACAGCATAAGAAGGTGATTTAAAACGGTTGTAAAAAACCGAGTTTTGAAATCATCATTACGACGGCATAAGAAGGTGTTTTCTGCAACGGTCGACAAAAGACCGAGGTTTGAAATGGCCATTATAACGGCGTAAAAAGGTGTTTTTTTTAAGCTTTGGAAATAACACGGAAGAACTTATGATCACTTAGCACATAAGCACTCGTGGTTCATTATATTATGCATCATGCTGACACAGGGTTTTGGTTTTGTAAGGGTGGTTACATATCAAGCGATCAATCCCCGGTCTTCGAGAGGGATGCCAATCCAAACAAAATGTGTAAGGAGGGCGCCATAGCCTCGTTCACGTAGGAAGTGAAAGCTCTTTGACGAAACAAAAGAGTGTAACGTCTATGGCATGCTTGACGCAATCAGGATTCAAACCGCGGGGATGAGAAGACTCACGCCGACGGGACGAGCCAATTGGTCGATAAAGGTTAGGTTGTGGGCCCGGACATGGAACCCGACTTATGACCGTAATATCAAATAATGCACTTTAACCATGACCTCGTTCGAGTTTCACCATCTAAAGATCACAAAGAAACAAGTGTCCTAGTTTTCCCTAGCGGAGTCTCCACTCTATCGATATAGGCCACCCGCACGCCAATCTGTGAGCGTTTTGCAGTCAAAGAGCCACGTTCGTGGAGGTAGAAATGCTCTCGACCGGATCGCTTTAGATCTGTCGGTTTCATCTCAATGAGGGTCTCGAAACAATGCAGAGATGTTCGGAGTCGCCACCAAGCAATTATCGGATGCCTGGAGAATGTTCGAATCCACTTTTTACCTCGGTCAAACGAAGCAAAAAGTGGTGCTTGACATAGGTACTAAAGATAAGCACTCGTCCTCCTTTTAGCATCCTATCGCTATAATGACTCTCGTTGCCATGGATAAGGTCATCCACTAGCCAAATGTTCTGAGTAAGGGGTGAGGGTGCATATTGGGATGCTCTTTAATCGAACACCCAATCCCGCCCGTGTTAGCGGCCTTTACCGATCGATCGTGGTTGTTTAAGTGCAAAAGTTGATAAAACAGGTAAAATGCATGAATGCGCATCCACAAGTTTAACCTAACAGGTGAGAATTTGCTAAGTCGGTTTGTTTATCCAAATAACAAGTAATTGATGTCGAGTTGGATTTAAGATTGATTTGCATGCAAAAACAGAAATTAAATATCCATTTACCAAATTCGGGTTATTGTGCTTAACACGATACCATTTGTTATTCAAAAGAATGAATGAAATAAAAAGGAAATTAAAAAAAAAGTGGAAAATAAAGTGATGAAATGTGTAAGAGTGTTTGATCGTTAATTTGTTCCACGACGCATCCATATTTGTCCATAGTCGGGAATCATCTTAGGTGAGTGCTTAAAAAGGAAGAATTGAGGGATCTGTGTAATACCCCGTAATTTAATAATAATTTATGAAAATAATCCATGTAATTTAAATAATTAATTAATGGAATTTCTAATAATGGTTGCGAGAAAGATGTTAATTAAATAATTAATAAGTAAGCAAGTCGGGAATTGGGTTTAGCTTGTGATAAGGCCTTGGGCCGTGTGATATAGATTTGGGCTGATTATATTAGGCCTAGTATCAGTAGTAGTCGGGATTTAAAGCGGGATTTAATAATAAAATAATAAATATAATAATTTGGTAATTCCTAATAATAATTGAAAAAGCAATAGTTTCTTAATTGGCCTCATATACTCCTCAAACCTAGATTATAAATACATGATAAATCTGAAAAGCAAATCACAAAGAAAAAAAAATGAAAGAGGAGATTTAAGACGGAGGGAGCAATTAGCGATAAAGGTAAGACCGTCTCACAATTTAATGTATCGATTTTATAACTTATATAACTCGTAATTTAGACCGCCTCTAGACTAGCTAGGATTGTGACCTTGACCGTGGGACACCAGAGGGTGACCAGACCCACGTTGGACCATTGTTGACCGGCGGGGAGAGGGTGTTTGACCGGGGTTTTGTGGTGGTGGTTGTTTATTTTCCACTTTTTTTTAATTTCCTTTTTATTTCATTCATTTTTTTGAACAACAAATGGTATCGTGTTAAGCACAATAACCCGAATTTGGTAAATGGATATTTAATTTCTGTTTTTGCATGCAAATCAATCTTAAATCCAACTCGACATCAATTACTTGTTATTTGGATAAACAAACCGACTTAGCAAATTCTCACTTGTTAGGTTAAACTTGTGGATGCGCATTCATGCATTTTACCCGTTTTATCAACTTTTGCACTTAAACAACCACGATCGATCGGTAAAGGCCGCTAACACGGGCGTGATTGGGTGTTCGATTAAAAAGCATCCCAATATGCACCCTCATCCCTTACTCAGAACATTTGGATAGTGGATGACCTTATCCATGGCAACGAGAGTCATTATAGCGATAGGATGCTAAAAGGAGGACGAGTGCTTATCTTTAGTACCTATGTCAAGCACCACTTTTTGCTTCGTTTGATCGAGGTAAAAAGTGGATTCGAACGGTCTCCAGGCATCCGATAATTGCTTGGTGGTGACTCCGAACATCTCTGCATTGTTTCGAGACCCTCATTGAGATGAAACCGACATATCTAAAGCGATCCGGTCGAGAGCATTTCTACCTCCACGAACGTGGCTCTTTGACTGCAAAACGCTCACAGATTGGCGTGCGGGTGGCCTATGTCGATAGAGTGGCGACTCCGCTAGGGAAAACTAGGACACTTGTTTCTTTGTGATCTTTAGATGGTGAAACTCGAACGAGGTCATGGTTAAAGTGCATTATTTGATATTACGGTCATAAGTCGGGTTCCTTGTCCGGGCCCACAACCTAACCTTTATCGACCAATTGGCTCGTCCCGTCGGCGTGAGTCTTCTCATCCCCGCGGTTTGAATCCTGATTGCGTCAAGCATGCCATAGATGTTACACTCTTTTGTTTCGTCAAAGAGCTTTCACTTCCTACGTGAACGAGGCTATGGCGCCCTCCTTACACATTTTGTTTGGATTGGCATCCCTCTCGAAGACCGGGGATTGATCGCTTGATGTGTAACCACCCTTACAAAACCAAAACCCCGTGTCAGCATGATGCATAATATAATGAACCGCGAGTGCTTATGTGCTAAGTGATCATAAGTTCTTCCGTGTCATTTCCAAAGCTTAAAAAAAACACCTTTTTACGCCGTTATAATGGCAATCTCAAACCTCGGTCTTTTGTCGACCGTTGCAGAAAACACCTTCTTATGCCGTCGTAATGATGATTTCAAAACTCTGTTTTTTACAACCTTTTTAAATCACCTTCTTATGCTGTCATAATGACGTTTTCAAAACTCGATTTTTCACAACCGTTTCAAATCACCTTTTCATGCCGTCGTAATGACGATTTCAAAACCTTGTTTTTACAAACCATTTCAAAAATCACTTTTGCGCCGGCATAATAGCCATTTTAAATTCCGAGAACGACGCACCGTTTTCGAGACTATTTCAAAACTGTCCTCGAAAATAACTCACTATATTCGAGACCACAATAATTTCAACAATTTCAAACTTTTCTATCCTCGACTTTCAAAACATTTTAAAACCCTTTTTACGTCGTCGTAATGATGTGTGAGATCCCTGAAAAAATATCCTTTTTGAAATAAGTAAATAGTATGGAGTCGCCATTAGGTTTTATAAAAGAACATACAAAAACAATTTTAACGGAAAAGGCCCTTTTTGATCCCTAATATGGGGATTGATCCGTCACAACAGTCTGAACCAAAGATTGCGGATTCGGGGGTAAAGGTACGGTCAGGGAAGGTGTTAGGCACTCGGACCGCCCATCAAACTAACGGCCTCTACTATTTATTTTTAATATTATATATTTGACGAATATTAAGGCGAAAAAAATGTTAACTATACGGTTTATTTACAGGGTGAGTTAACTACGTTAGTTTATATACAATCTATTTACAAACAATGGAACTAAATTATGACAATCTAAAAATAATAGTATAAGATGACACCCTCAGGCCCACCTGGATACGGCGTTTCGACAATTAGCTTATTTGAACTGACTTTAGGGCGTCTTTATGCTCAAAATAGGATGAATATCTGGAACGGTCTTTTGTATGGAAGGTAATATTTTGTGAGAGAAAGGGTGTAAATTTTCGATGATTTTTCTGTGTATGAATAAGGGTGCAAAGGGGAGTATTTATATTAATTAAGACGGAGTATTTGGCAAGAATTACAATTTCCGTAAGATGGAGTTTTGTCCGGGCGTCTCTTACTTCCTTTAGAATTGTAGTGCACGTGGTATTTTACCACCTACTTTCATATCATCATCACAAAGTCAAGCCATACTAAGGCTCTATTTGACACGACACTTTAAGTAGCTTATTTGACCAAAATTTCAGGTACCTGATTTTTTTTGCAAGTGTTTGGCAAGTAGCTTATTTGGTCAAATAAGGTACCTGAAATGAAATGCTACCTCAGGTAGCATTTGAGAAATCAGGTACCTGAAATGACTTATTTTCCATTTTTACCCCTTTATTCTATAATATTAAATAATTTTCATATCCTTTTACGTCATTTTACCAAAATCAGCTACCTTTTCAGCTACTTTGCCAAATACATTTTCATATAATCAGTTACCTTATCAGCTCCTAATTTTCAGCTACCTTATCAGTTACCTTTTCAGGTTTCAGTTAGCTTTTCAGTTTTCAACTACCTTTTCAGGTTTCAGCTACCTTTTCAGGTAGTTTTGCCAAACAGGGTCTAAACGTATTTTCTTATTTTTCTACCCCACGTGCCATATTATTTGCATCTTCAACGTATATAGCCCATTATATACAAGGTGGATTGCCTTTAAATTGTTATATATTAGGCCCAATTAAATGTCGGCTACTAAAAGAATGTGTAACCCTTCACTTACTCTTTTACAGTTTTATGTCGTTAATATAAAATATTACCCTCATAACGAATTAAGTGGGTTAAGAATTTAGTAATTTGTCGAAGTGCACTGGGCTATAAAATGGTTGTTTTGAGGATGACTTTGAGTATAAATAACCTTATATCAAATTCCAGTAAGTTTCATTCCGAATAAAATAAGGGCCTCATCATCGGGTGTTCAAAGGCCGGCAGACATTTTGAGGTGTCTATAGAAACTCCCACTTTGATCGAGTCTGAGTAAGACGAAGGTCAAAGTAGTCCGGTCGGGACAGATAAATAAAGGTTAAGAAACGTACCTGGGCCTCTTATCTTACCCGTCTGGAGTAGCTGGTTGAACATAGAGATCATAAAACTTTGTTTTACGACTTGACTGGAAGTTGGCATGGAAAAACTTTGTTTCGCCGGTTGGATTTGTCGTGGTGAAACTTTGTTCCACTGGTTTGGAAACTGGTATAAAGCAACTTTGTTCCGCTGGTGTGGAAACTGGTAAAGCAAAACTTTGTTTTGCTGCTGGACTGGAATCTGGATCTAGTATAGTTTAACTTTGTTTAGCTTAAAGGTGAGATCGTGAAATCTGATTTCATGAGCGCGGGTGCAAATCAGGGCCCGCCGACCAAGTAATTTAAAAATTTTTATTTTGAAAAAGGATGGATAAGATCGTAAAATTTTATTTTACAAACTTAGATGCGTGTGAGGGCCCGCCGACCGATAAATATGAAAATTGCAAAATTTTATTTCGCAAAAAGGGCAATTTAAGAAAAATTTATTTTAAGAACTCATATGCATGTCAGGGCCTGCCTACTAAATGATTAGAAAATTGCAAAATTTTATTTCACAAAAAGGATAAGTTCAAAAAAATTTATTTTCAGAACTCAAATGCATGTCAGGGCCTGCCGACCAAAGGATTTGAAAATTGCAAAATTTTATTTCGCAAAGAGGCAAGTTCGTAAAATTTTATTCTAAGAACTCAAATGCGTATTAGGGCCCGCTGACCAAGATAAATTTTTAAAATTTTATTTTAAAAATAGCTGGATTAGAACGTGAAATCCAATTTTACGAACTAAAATTTTAAAATCTCAAAATTTAACTTATAAAATGATATAAGAACGTAAAATTTCATTTACAAACTCGAACTTGAAAGTCGCACAACAAAAGACGAGAAATAATTAGTGGACCAATCATATCCACTTAACGTGGGTTTTGTTAACAAAAGGCTTAGGAGAAAGAAAGTTCCATTTGGCTTCTTTCATATCCCGACCGACCAAACTTTCACTTTCCCTAATTGATGTTCTTTCAATTCCTTTGTTTCTTAACTGTCTTTTCAATTTGCCAATGGGGAGGAGCAGATCAAATCAGTACGATGCTCCTAATATGGAATAAAACCAGCCGCTATTTGTGCCATGGCCATCGTATGCATGTCGATTGGGGATGAGATGATTGACGACGGAGCACGGTCAGTCTTTGGCTTCTGATATGGGATGAAATCAGCGGTTTCATGGCACCACCTGAGCCCTCGATTGGCTATCGGATGACTGATGAAGTAGCCCCGTCGAAGTAAGCGCTTCCTCTTTTTTTTTCGATTGATTTCGAATTTATATTGTTCAAGTGTACTATCCTAAGTGGGACATAATTGGCAGCAGATGTGCCATCGTAGCCATCGTCTGAGCCCTTGATTAGCGTCCGGATGACTTATGATGGAGCATCGTCGAACCCCTTGGCCGTGACACCTGACCAGATTTGTTTGTACCAGCTTCGATCAAGCTGTGAGTATTTCTGTCTCTTTATTGACTGATTTTGCTTTGTTTTATTTTCATTTACTGGTCAAGTTGCGTGCTTGATAATACGATTATTCCAATTCAAATCGTAACTTCATTTCAGTGATTATGATGCATGATAATTTATGAGACAAATGGTGATACTGATGCACGACTCGAATAATGCGTTTTTCCTAATGTATGCTGACAATAAAGTATGCTAATGCCCTATGTCCTTCGACAACGAAAACAAACACTAGGTAATTGACAATGCATTTTTCTGTAATATACACCATAAAAATGTGACATATGTCATTACTAGTCTTGTTAAATTTTTTCAAAATGTGTCATTGAGCATGATCCAGGAAGGACAGAGTATTCTAGTTTGCATAGGTATCCAGCCTTTGACCTTACTTTTAGCTCTTAGAAAGTTCAGCTTCCCTTTTGTTTTTAGAATTATTAAATTTCAAATGCTATTCCGCCTATAACAAGGATAAGTATCTGGTAACTCCGTATTTAATATGGATAAAGATTTCTATTGGTTCCCGACTTTCTTCTCTTTAAATAGAGCTCATGCGCTTAAACTTTTCCATCTTGAAAATTTCTCTTCACTCATAATGTCTCAAAACTTTGAAAACGCTCTAAAATTATGGCTTGACAACCTCACGACGGATGAAAAGGAATACGTCATTGGGTCCAGCTAGGACCCTTCCTACTGTCATTGAAGCAAGTCAAGATCTCCTGGGATTTCTACGTGCTACTGCTTTATTTTCGGATTCTGAAGTTCACGTATTCCGCTTTGGCGATCGTGAGATATGTCCCTTTACGGAGAAATTTAGTGCCATCCTAGGATTATCTGGTCAGTGCACTCCTGCCCTTCCTAGTCTTGATGATGATTTAAGAAAGGATTTCAGAGATTATCTGGTTATCACCACTAGCCTAGATGAATTCCTGAATGGTCGTAGGGTGAATCTTTGTTGTCTGATTGCACACTTCACTTCCCCTAGCTATCCTAGGATTGTTATTGATTTCCGCTATAAAAAGCGGGCTTTGGTGTTATGCCTGGTCAACTGTTATCTGTTTGTAAGCCCTTCTAATATTTTCGAACATGGCTGCCTTTTAAGAGTAGTAAAGCACATGCGCAATGACTGCTCGCCTATGCCTCTAGTCTTAGCTGAAACTTTTCACTGTTTAGATATCGTACGACGTAATCCAGAAGCTGCGTTTTGCGGTAGCCCCCTATTACTTCTGGTAATATCCTCTGTCATTCACATAGCTCACATATTTTCCTACTTCTGGTTCCTTTTCTTTTTTTTCGATTCCCCTCTTCTTCTTTTTTTTTTTCTTGATTCCTCTCCTTTTTTTCCTTAGTTTTCCGATCTGGTATGGGTTATTTTATTTCTCTATTTTTCGGACCTGGTGTGGGCCATTTTATGTCTCCCTTTTTTTTTCTGACCTGGTGTGGGTCATTTTATTTGGACAAATCTTTGTCCTAGGTATGGCTACAAGAGCACATGCAACTAATTGAACGACCTCTCTATTAGGTTCTATAAACCCTAATTAGACTCCTCTAACTAGTTTCTAAATTACTCACTAATTTAGAGCAATAGATCTAGTGCATGCAATACATAGATAAATGAAATAAGGAGAGAAAACAATTTTCCTTATGCATGAGTGGGACGGAATATTGGGCACAAGGTAGGACACCTTCCTAACCTTGTTCTTGCGCTTAATCACTTTAGGATGATCCTCCAAAAACCAAAGTTCCATATTAGGAACTCTCCTCTTAGTTGCACCCAAGACTATCCCATAACACTAATAATATTATTAACTAGATAATATTATTAGTTGCCTTAAATATCAAATCTAATACTTATATTATTCCTACAATAGTAATCTTGGATTATAATAATGGAGTTGATAATGATCTTATGTTGTTTTTAGAAGCCGTAAGTTCTACAGATTCAAACTTATGGATGAATGTTATGAAAGATGAGATGAATTTTATGACATCTAATGGAGTTTGGGATTTCGTTGTATTGCATGATGGTGTAAAACCTATTGGGTTCAAGTGGGTCTATAAGACTAAAAGAGATTCACTTGGCAACATCGAGAGACATAAGGCAAGACTCGTTTCTAAAGGATTCACTCAAAGGGAAAGAATTGACTACAAAGAGACTTTTTCTCCTGTATCAAAGAAAGATTCTTTTAGAATTGTCATGGCATCAGTATCTCATTTTGATTACGAGTTACATCAGATGAATGTGAAAACAGCATTTCTCAATGGTGATTTAGAGGTAGAGGTTAATATGAAACAACCCTAAGGATTCTTCTCTAAAGATAGCGAGCATTTGGTTTGTAAGCTAAATAGGTCCATATACGGTTTAAAACAATCTTCCCGCCAATGGAATAAGAAATTCCATGAAGTTATTTCTTCATTCCATTTCGAAGAAAATATAATGGATCAATGTATATATCTTAAGGTCAGTGGGAGTAAAGTTTGTTTTCTAGTATTGTATATGGATGATATTTGGCTAGCAACCAACGATAAAGGGTTGCTACATGAGGTGAAACAATTCCTTTCAAGTTACTTTGTTATGAAGGATATGGGTGAGGCATCCTATGTCATTGGCATTAAGATCCATAGAGATAGATCTCGAGGCATTTTGGGGTTGTCTCAAGAGGCCTATATCAATAAAGTACTTGAAAGATTCAGGATGAAAGATTGTTCACCGAGTGTAGCACCAATTGTGAAAGGTGACCGGTTCTGCTTGGACCTGTGCCCCAGGAACGACATTGAAAGAGAACATAAGTCCAACCTGGTGCATAATTCATCAAGTGCATCTCAAAAGCACCACCGTTTAAGGCTATGAATCATACTATGCCATAGGAATAGAGACTTTAGAACTAGTCAATCTTGACTTAAGGACTTAAGCCCCATTCCCATCGATGTTTCAACGACTAGTCTCCTAGTCAACCCTTTAGTAAGGGGATCTGCTAGATTTCTTTCAGACTTCACATAGCCCAAAGCAATCATTCCATTATCAAGGAGTTGTCTAACTACAACGTGTCTGATTCGAATGTGTTGTTTTTTCGCATTATAGACACTATTCTTGGCAACACTATAGATGCTTGTGAGTCACAATGTAAGGACACCGGTGTTTGTCGTCCTCCCCGCACTGGTACATTTGTCAGAAGGTTTTTTAAACAATCAGCCTCTTGTTCTGCCAACTCAAGAGCTATGAACTTCGACTCCATGTTAGAGAGTGCAATAGAAGTCTGTTTAGTAGACTTCCACGATATAGCACCTCCACCCATGGTGAAGACATAACCACTAGTATAACATATCTCATCGTTACCTGAAACCCAATTTGCATCACAATATCCTTCGAACATAGTAGAAAATTTACTATAATGCAAACGTAAATCAGATGTTCCTTTTAAGTATTTTAGTAAACGACGAAGGGAATTCCTGTAACACCCCCATATTCTGAGGAGCCTTAACTAGGCCTTCCTTAGCATATAAGGGCGTTACCATCTCGGTTGCTCGAGGTAACTAATCATCAAAAGTCGATAAAAGAACAATTATAGTTATATTATAAGTATTACAACCAACTTAAAAAAATAAAGATACCACTCGTCAGCTACACACTATCTCTATCAAACTCGTGAGGACTCATCCCTGCCAGGACTCCAGCTATCATTGACATCAACACCTGCTAAGACTGACTGCTCACCATAAGGGATCACGGCAGACACATAAACAAACAAGACAACCACACAAGGTCAGTAACCGGGGCAAGACTCAACATGGACTAACAACAATTATCAACTCACTACACACAACCAGTCACATACATTCACACCCACTCCAAACAATCTCCGTCACCGACTGTCCACTGGACCAGCCCTGCAAGTGGGGGACCGCAGCCGTACCCACCAAATCCCCGCTCATCATACCGAGCGATAACTCTGTCTCATTAATGTGCACATCCCCTCCCGTGGCGGGTTCCACGGAGGGCGAAACTAGGGCGTGAAGCCACTCCCGCAAGCGACTCCACTCAGCCTAGGACGCACCTCGAGAACCAGAGACAAACAATCACGGGCAACTACAATATAACAACAACCAACAAACTGTACACACCAACCAATTAGCGCATTTACGGTGCCACACAAACACTACAACGACACAACAACCACGACACAACAACCGACACACTAGACCATCCATAGAAACTAAGTAGGCGAACCTACCTTTAAGCAACTGCAACCTTTCCATATCCACACACGCAATATCTAGCAATCAAGCAACACCTATATACACAACACAACCATCTATCACTACCAAGCAAACCCTAACTGCAAAGACAAGGATACGGATGATGATGACGACATACCTACAAGAAGAAACCTGGCAAAGGACCGCTACCCGACTCAAGCTATGCTCTCCTAAGGCACAAGGACCTTCAAGGGCTTCCATGGAGGTTATATGGTAAAGGGAAGGAAAGGAGGTGACCTAAGGATCTGAAGGAATGAGGCGGAAATGATTTGCGGATTTAACAAAACACAATTATAAACCCTCGCTGAAAACTCGTTACTCGATCGAGTGGCCCAACTACTCGATCGAGTGGCCCTTACTCGATCGAGTATCTAAGCTACTCGATCGAGTACCCTCTACTCTATCGAGTACCATCCCTAACTCAAGGCACATGATAACTTTGGTACGCACTTCTAAGGACTATTACCGCTCCCAAGGTCAGTCACCGCTGGTCAACGGGTCTCTAAAAGGGCGGGTATTACAGTTTTTCCCCTTTAAAAAGAACTTCGTCCCCGAAGTTCAACTCACCTATCTCAAAGCACAAGACACGGGACAAAACGACATAACTACTCTTTTGATATAGGTCACTACTCCACGGAAATACCATCCCCCATGTCATCATCATCAACTGTCTAACGCTCCATATAGATCGACCTCTACAAGTTACCACTTGGAATACCAACCCCACAACACGAACCGGCATAACCAACGATTACCCAACACATTACGAGGTTACACTTTCATTAACAAAAACCATCAACACGAAATGAATCACATTAACACCACTATGTTATCCAACGATACGATTCTATTCCAACACATGACATCATAACTTTTCTCTTTATGACCGTCTTTTAAAGCACACTATCAACCTTTACTTTAACACACAAATTACCCAACGAACAAGTGCAGAAAATTATAACTTCATGCAAGAAATGTAACCAAAGTAATAGAAAACCTTATAAACAAACAACAAAATAATTGCAATATCGGCCTTTTTATTTTTGGCGACATTACTCTTCCCCTCTAAAAGGAACTTCGTCCCCGAAGTTCAACACCAAATCATTACACATGTTACCTACTACTTGCGTCATGACATATATCCAACCCCTTTTATTCATTATTGACATTACTCATTACTTCGACAACCATTAAACCATAAAACATAGGCAACCATATTCGAATAACTAGCCACCCTCAGGAATGCAAATGGCCCAAGCCCATTGGCCCGACCCGGCCCAGCCCGCTTTTTTGAAGGGCTTGGGCCTTTTATTTTGGCCCAAAAAAGCCCATGGGCCAGCCCAAAAAAGCCCAATGTACTTTTGGGCCGGGTTTGGGCTAAGTGTTTGGCCCAAATTTTGGCCCGGCCCGGCCCATATTTATTATTAAGGAATATTTTTGTTATAAAATCGGTGTAAGTAGCGTAAATTTTATATATAATTCCTTATAAACTCATGTATATATTTATTGAGATTTAAAAACGATGTTTACGTATCATAAATCATATCTACTAGATATGATTAAGCATTATAATGTGTCGATGATTGTCTTTTATTCCATTTTTGAAGATTAATTCATATGTACTTCATCATACTTTGTACGATTTTTTATACTAAGTGCACTTTTAAAGTACTAGTTGAAGGTATTATACTACTTATCTCGTTCGGTAAGTCGTAAATTTTAGGGCCTGAAAAGCCCATTTTGGCCCAAAAGCCCGATTTAGCCCATAAGGGATGGGCTTGGGCTCGCTAAATAGGCCCTCTCATTTGGCCCGGTCCGACCCAACCCGCACATGTGGGCCATTTTTTTCATCCCGACCCGGCCCAAACCCGCATAGGCCCGGCCCATGATCAGCTCTATATCATTTGTGTTTGTATATATGGAAGGACACAATTCCGGTGAAATATAATTAGTAGACACTACGGATGTAAAATGAATGCAATAAGAAACACTTACTACCTCACTATTCGTTACAAATACGCATCTAAAATCCAAACACGACCTTCAACATATGAAATTAACGGTAAAAACGTGTTACAAAGCATCAATAACCATGTTAACCACCAAACATGTAATTATATAACCATTAAAAAATTTTAATTTTACGAAAAGTTCCTGTAACAGTGCTACTCGATCGAGTATATAGGGTACTCGATCGAGTGCCCGCTACTCGATCGAGTGTCTTGGCTACTCGATCGAGTAGCCCTGAGATCGAACACTCCAACCCCCACTCACACTGCGGCTATTCGATCAGAGTATGAGGTACTCTGTCGAGTACCTACAGGTCAAAATCTTAGAAAATCATGTCATAACACCATGTATATATATAAAACGTCACCGAAACACGAGTCGGGATGACAACCGACCCCCTAAATCCTGCAAACAAGCTCAAGCTAAACAAATCCAGCCTTATGGCCATCCGTACAATCCAAAATAAAAGTTCTAACTACGAACGACTACCATCATCCCACATCATCAACGATAAACAAGGATAAAGAAAAGGAGTATCACTCCTGCTGCTGCTGCTGCTGCTCATCCATCAACTCATCTCCACCACCATCTCCTCCCGAGGTGCCTGCTCCCGATGACCCAATACCCGTATCAACCCCTGCTCCAGCTCCAGGACTCACATACCATGGGGTCAAACCGCCAAAAGCAAAGGACTGTGGTGTCCCCTAGGCTAACTGATCCACCCCGTAAGAATGTCAAACCCCACTATAGTCCCCAACTCCGCTCCACCACACTGGATGTGGTTCCTTGGTGCCAATCCCCTGAGCATACGCCATCTCATGGAAGTTCCGGAGTGTCAAAGTGGATGACACTCTCTCTGCCAAGTAGCTCGAACGCGTCTCCGGGGTGTCGAGGTAGGGGTAACAAGGAAAAGGGTGCTGCTGTGGTGGTGCTGCCGGCCGTGGTCTAGTCTCAGCTGTCCTCTCCCTCACTCGACGAGGTCCTCTCCCCAATCTGGGTCTCTCATCCACCACCGCCACATTCTCCCCCTTCTTCGGCTCGGGCATCACCTGAAGGATCGTGTCATCAATGAGGTATGTCTGCAACTGCCGAGGTACATCATCATCCTCCTCCTCCTCATCGGAGTCAACAGCTACCACCACCGGGTCTAACGGCTCTGTCGGTGGGAGATGCTCAGGAGCCGGGATCCTCATCCAGCTCATACCCCACACTCTCCAAGCTAGGCCACCATCAGCTAAAGTTCTTAACCACTTCAGGTCGAGGTAGTAGTCTCTGCCCATGGTAGGCACCAGTGTAGATAGAGGCACGTACTCAGAAGAAGCCTCAAAGGAGGCTAGCTTTTCAGCTAGCCGAGTGGCGATAGCACCACAACTCAGGTACCGGGTGGTTGATGTAGCCATCAAGGCAACGCTAGCACACACCATGGCAGGAGCATTGAAGACCACCCTCTCGATCCGCTCCGGGTTCAGATAAGACATCAAAAGCAACAGTTCATGATTGTTCAGCTTACTCATATCCGACCTCTCATAAAGAAGTTTTGACAAAGAACGAAGGAAAATCCTCAAAGTAACATGTTGAACATCATTAATCAACATGTTGCTCGAGGTGGGAGCTGGCTTTCCGGAAAGACAAGGCATAAGGCGGCAAACACCTCACTCAGAAGGAATTTCACTGATGGAATCCTTGGGAGGCTTGGCGAACCCAAGATGAGAAGCAAAAAGGTCCATGGTCAACACGAAACTCGTTTTCATAAGACGGAACTCAACAGTTTGTGGAGCTGGCTCGTAATTAAACGAGCTCATAAACTCCAAAGTCAGAAAAGGGTAAGAATGCTTCCTCAACCGATACAACCCCATAAATCCTAAAGTCTCAAAGATGTGACGGACGTCCGTCTCAATTCCCAAGTCCTCAAGAAGTGTGGTATCCACACAACGGGTGGGTCTCATTTTGCGTTTTTGCAACGCCACAAATCTCTCTCTCTGTTTAAAGTCCACAAACACGACCGAAGGGTATTCCGGTACAGCGGGTACCACGGGTCCACTACCTTCCCCAACTTCGGGCTGTGTAGCCCTCCCCTTCTTACTCTGGCGGGTCCCTATGTTTAGTCTCGGCATCTGTTTCAGCATACGGTTTAAACACACTTGCATAGGCACTTAAATTATAGAATTTACACCACTGAACATTAAATAACCATCGAGGCACACACCTTCACCAACAAATTCCCAATTGATACATAAATTCAGTTTATAGCATTCAGACTACCTCTATGACTGTGAAAGGTTTAACATGATAAACATAATCTACTCAACCAATTCGGCTATCATGGCATGGATCAAATGCTACCCCATATAAATACTTGATAACATGTGAAATATTCATATATGTTCATAGAAAGGCAACTGAAAACATGTCATCATCAACTTTCAACATTAGAAGCAAACAACTCAATTAGACTAGTCAGACGGTCTCTACAGCTGTAACGATTTTGACACATTCATGAACAATTAACATCACTACTACTAAATCAAAAGTTTAACTTTTGCATATATATTTATATCCAACACAAAACCTTAGTCATAGGAAACGAATTTCAATTTGGGGCACTTTTAAGACGGAATTTTAAGGCAAGTTTTAAGGTGAAAATTACCAAAATCCAACTTCTAACATAACATATGTAACATATAGTACTCAATTTCATCATCCAACATGTAGAAAACAACCAAAAATCAAGTTTGATTTTGCAAACCCTAGAAAGTTCGACCCCCAATTTTGGAATTTCTACTCTATTTTTAGCACAATTAACATCAATAATCATGAAAGGGAAGCATATTAATCACATTACAACAATTACAAGCAATTTTTGTCCATATGAATCGAAATTTTCGGACTATTCTATCATTCTAATAGGTTCAAAGTGATGAAAGCATGTAAATAGAGAAGAATTTCATACCTTGATTAGATGGAAAGTAAAAGAATGCAATTAAACAAGGGAAAACAACCCAAATTAATCACCACCACCACAAGATTATGAGAGTTTTTGAGCAATTTAGGGCTTAGGGTTTGAAATAAATAAGAAATAATAAGAAGAATGAGAAGAAATAAGGGTTTTAAGAAACCCGTAAGAGCCTCTGTACTGTAGCCTACTCGATCGAGTGCCTAGGGTACTCGATCGAGTGCCCTCTACTCGATCGAGTAGGTGCTATTTCGTCGAGTATCTGCAGAAAATTCCCACATCCCGACGTCATAGCTTCCTAACTAGATCGAGTGAGGTCTACTCGGTCTAGTAAGAACTCGCACTCGGTTAAATAAGGTTGAGTACTCAGTCAGAAATGTGAAATTACTTGAAGATTCCTGCAAAAACAATAACGCGTGTCGATTCCAAACCAAGTTCGGAATTCGTCACTTGTTATCGTACTCAGTTCTATATCACCATTATTATTCAAACATATCATGCCGTCTCATCAGGTAAGAGTCACATCATATTACGCTACATTAAATTCACACAACCCGGTTTACCTGCTGCCGAGTCATTCGTATACACAATTACGTTACCATATCATATCTAAACTTGTCTTACCACATTGCTAGCAAACTTATGCTCACGTCAATGAAAGCATATAATTAACGGTGAATATCCTCATGTCACCCAAGTATATTCTACATAAACAATTAAAACCTATAATGTTCCAATTCAACATAACAAATTATTCTACACGAATTGCACAAATGCATCACTATTGGCTATTTCACACCTCATAACTCAACATTTCTTTAACTATCATCATTAGCTATGGTAGGACTTATAAACTTATATGGGATCGCCATTTCTAACAACCTTAAGCAAACACCAACATGATCACTTTCATATTACAGCATACACTTCCACACTTTTCACGCATTTCTATTAAATAAAACCTTTTACGTTTTTCATATTCATCGCATAAGCTCACTAATTCTACCAAAACTTCACCATACACAATCCAAACGCAACTATCATGCCTATACCAACTTTAACGAAGACTCAACCACGGATAGTTCCAACGCAATTCACATTCACATTAAGCACATACTCACGGACTCCACATTCACATACCCAGTGACTGGCTTAAGTACAATGGGGCCAAGATTTTGAAATGAGGGCGCCGACTCACCCAAAACCTAGCATCAGCTGGGGCTCCCATCGCACATACACCAGGTTCATTTTATTAGACTCACTACGTTCATTATGTTCATTGGTTACAGGTTCCAAAATCGTCGCTCTGATACCACTTTGTAACACCCCCATATTCTGAGGAGCCTTAACTAGGCCTTCCTTAGAATATAAGGGCGTTACCATCTCGGTTGCCCGAGGTAAGTAATCATCAAAAGTCGATAAAAGAACAATTATAGTTATATTTCAAGTATTACAACCAACTTAACAAAATAAAGATACAACTCGTCAGCTACACACTATCTCTATCAAACTCGTGAGGACTCATCCCTGCCAGGACTCCAACTATCAACGACATCAACACCTGCTAAGACTGACTGCTCACCATAAGGGATCACGGTAGACACATAAACAAACAAGACAACCACACAAGGTCAGTAACCGGGGCAAGACTCAACATGGACTAACAACAATTATCAACTCATTACACACAACCAGTCACACACATTCATTCACACCCACTCCAAACAATCTCCGTCACCGACAATCCACTGGACCAGCCCGGCCAATGGGGGACCGCAACCGTACCCACCAAATCCCCGCTCATCATACCGAGCGATAACCCTGTCCCATTAATGTGCACATCCCCTCTCGTGGAGGGTTCCACGGAGGGCGAAACTAGGGCGTGAAGCCACTCCCGCAAGCGACTCCACTTTGCTGAGGACGCACCTCGAGAACCAGAGACAAATAATCAAAAACAACTACAATACAACAACAACCAACAAACTGTACACACCAACCAATTACCGCATTTACGCTGCCACACAAACACTACAACGACACAACAACCTCGACACAACAACCGACACACTAGACCATCCACAGAAACTAAGTAGGCGAACCTACCTTTAAGCAACTGCAACCTTTCCATATCCATACACGCAATATCCAGCAATCAAGCAACACCTATATACACAACACAACCATCTATCACTACCAAGCAAACCCTAACTGCAAAGACAAGGATACGGATGATGCTGACGATATACCTACAAGAAAAAACCTGGCAAAGGACCGCTACCCGACTCAAGCTATGCTCTCCTAATGCACAAGGACCTTCAAGGGCTTCCCTGGATGTTATATGGTGAAGGGAAGGGAAGTAGGCGACCTAAGGATCTGAAAGAATGAGGCGGAAATGATTTGCGGATTTAACAAAACACGATTATAAACCCTTGCTGAAAACCCGTTACTGGATCGAGTGGCCCAAATACTCTATCGAGTGGCCCTTACTCGATCGAGTATCTAAGCTACTCGATCGAGTAGCCTCTACTCTATCGAGTACCACCGCTAACTCAAGGCACAGGATAACTTTGGTACGCACTTCTAAGAACTATCACCGCTCCCAAGGTCAGTCACCGCTGGTCAACGGGTCTCTAAAAGGGCGGGTATTACAATTCCAATATTCACTACTAGGGTTATGTGTATAACGACTCAGTCTTCTAACCACATATGCAATATCTGGTCGAGTACAATTCATCAGAAACATCACACTACCTAGTATTTTAGCATACTCTTCTTGGGAAACACTCTTACCTAAGTTTTTCCACAACGTTATACTAACATCGTAGGGTGTTCTGGCAATCACTTCATTAAAGCAGTTAAACTTTTTCAACACTTTTTCCACATAATGAGATTAACTTAACGAAATTCCATTAGAGTTTCGAATAACCTTAACCCCTAGGATTACATCTGCTTCTCCTAAGTCCTTCATCTCAAACTGTGATGACAAAAAATCTTTGGTTTTAATTATTACCTCCAAATTATTACCATGTATTAACATGTCATCAACATAAAGGCATATAATTACACAATCAGATTCTACCACTTTGGAATACACACATGAATATGAATTGTTAACCATATAGCCATTACTTACCAAAGTGTTGTTGAATTTCTCATACCACTGTTTAGGTGCTTGTTTTAGACCATATAGTGATTTGTTCAGTTTACACACTTTATTCTCTTCACCCTCAACCACAAAACTTTCAGGTTGAAACATATAGATCTCTTCCCTTAGTTCACCATTCAAAAAAGCAGTTTTAACATCCATTTGATAAATAATAAGATTATGAATGGCAGTTAAGGCGACAAGAGTTCTTATAGTTGAAATTTTAGTCACAAAAGAATAAGTATCAAAATAGTCAATATCTTTCTTTTATGTAAAACTTCTAACCACAAGTCTAGCTTTGAACCTTTCTATTGTACTATGAGGTCTCATTTTATTTTTAAAGATCCATTTACTCGTAATGGGTTTACTACCTTTAGGTAAATCAGTCAACTCCCAAGTCTGATTAGACATAATAGAATCGAGTTCACTTCTAATATCATCTTTCCAAAAATTAGTATCAATTGATTTCATTGCCTCATTATACGTTTTTGGACCATCTTCTATTAAAAAAGCTGAAACAAACTCATCATTAGCACAAATAGGGTATCCATGTTTAGACAGCAAAGTTGAAACAAAGTCAGCTCCAAAGTTCTTTTGACATATAGGTCTCTTAGTCCTTATAGTTTCGGCAATATGATCAATAGAAGTGCTACTACTAGCATGTGAAGAGATATTATTAGATGTAACAGGTAAACTAGGAGATGAAACAACATTCTTCTGTAATGGAAAAACATCCTCAAAAAATACAGCATCTGTAGCTTCAGATATAGAACGATCACTCAAAGACATTAATTCATAAGCAGATCTATTTTAAGCATAACCAATAAAAAAACAGTCGTAGGTTTTAGGTCTAACGGTAGGTCTCCTAAAGTCAGGTAAATCCACATTAGCCAAACACCCCATACCCTAAGGAAGCTTAGGTTAGGAGGATTGCCCTTCCAAATCTCGTAGGGCATCTTATCAATTTTCTTATGAGGAACACGGTTAAGAATGTGACAGGCTGAAAGTACCGCTTCCCCCCACATATCGTAAGATAGGCCAGAACTTAAAAGCATAGCATTCATCATCTCTTTTAATGTTCTATTTTTCCGTTCAGCTACACCATTAGACTAAGGTGAGTAAGGTGGACTAGTCTAATGTATTAAACCATTAGACTCGAGTGTATCTTGAACAGTCGTCTATAAAAGTAACATAATAATTTTTACCACCTTTACTTGCAACATTTTTGAAGTCAGCTAGGTCGTTGTGAATTAGCTCATGAAGACTCGTATTCCTAGTTGTAACTGGTTTACTAGGTTTCTTTGTGAATTTAGCCTCAACACAACTAGCACATTTAGATAATACTTGACTCGTCAAACTTGGAGTTAAACTCATAGTTCTAAGCATTTTAATGTAGTCAACATTCACATGACCTAATCTACTGTGTCAAACATCAATAGACTCAGCAATATAGGCAGAAGTAGAAGCAATATTATTAGAAACTGAATCAGTGTTCAATACAAATAAACCCCCAGACAGTTAACCCTTGCCCACAAATTCCCCATTACGCGACATTACAACCTTGTCAGGCTCAAAAACAAGTTTCAAACCAGCTTTATTCAATAAGGCACCAGAGATAAGGTTTCGACGCAATGAGGGTACAAACAAAACATTAGTGATAGCAAGTGTTTTCTCCGAAGTGAGTTTGAGAAAGATGTTGCCTTTGCCTGTGATTAATGCAGATGAAGAGTTACCCATGTATACGCATTCCCCATCAGCTACATCCTCAAACTCAACAAATAACCACTTATCAGCACAAAGGTGTCTAGAAGCACCAGTATCCAAGACCCATTCAAGAGCATTACCCACCAGATTTGCTTCCACAACCACAGCAGCAATGACATCATCAGTCACAACAACATTGGCTTCAGCTGTTTTCTTCTCGGTACATTCGTAGTCTTTGTGACCCGTTTTTCCACAAACATGGCAGACAATAGGACCCTTAGGTTTCTGAATCTTAGCTACTTGTTTGGTATGCTTTCCTGGACCATTATTATTAGCAGGACCCTGGTTCTTACCCTGACCAACCTTGGCCTTCCCCTTACCCTTGAACTTCTCAGAATTGGACGGACCACTAGACTCAACCAAATTAGCTTTAATAGCAGCAACAGAAGTATTCTAAGGTAGACTAACAGATTTGTCTTTAAAGCGATTCGCCTCTTCGGTCCTTAAGTGTCCTACTAGTTCTTGCAGGGACGGGTCTTTTTTCATATGCTTAAGCTGGTTCCTTTAGTTAGACCAGGGGGGAGGTGTAATACCACGGATTTATGAGCTGTTGGGTACTCCATCGAGTATGGCTTACTCTGTCGAGTAAGTTAGTTTTGCATTATGGAGTGGGTTCTGCCGGATAGGTACTCGATCGAGTAAAGGTAACTCGATCGAGTAGGCGGTACTCGATCGAGTACCATAGTTACTCGATAGAGTAAGTAGGGTTATTGATGCGAGTCCGTTTCGTGTTCACAAATTAAGATGTGGTCGTTGGGTCACGGTCGAATCAAAACACAATTTATAGCTTCACAAACAACTCTACAATTAGTAAAGAGGCAAGTAAAGGTCGGATCCCAAGGGACGGGAGTTGAAATGAGATTTCTATTGTAACTAGTGGTGTCTAAGGGGTGTCACAAATTGGGTTGATGTAGAAGGTCACTAAACTAAAATAGCAATGAAAATAAACAAGCAAGATGAATTAAAAAGGGGTGTAAACAATTGATTAAAAGCACTAGGGTGTCATGGGATCATAGGGGAATCATGGGATATGATCATACAAATATGTTCTCAAATTATAAGCAAGCAATTATTGTTGTGATGGATTGAGTTGGGTTATATCTTACAATCCTAGGAAAGTTTGGGTCCCGGAGCCGAATCGATTAGATTGTACAACACCTACAAGTCGACTTAATCTTCCCTACTCAACAACATGCATGGTCTAATGAGACTCGAGTTGGGTTATGTCTTACAAGTCTCATTGAAAAGATAGAAGATGATAGTAAATTCAAGGATTCATAGGCTTAGCATTTCATCAAATATAACATGTGCATGAGTTGAGATCAAAACAAGCAAGCAAATAAAACATGAAAGCATATTAATTTAAGCATGAATCATTCCCCATGTTGGTTTCCCCTAATCACCCATTTAACCCTAGCTAAGAGACTACTCACTCATTATCATGTTGATCATGCTAGCATGGTTGTCAATCATACCAACAATATGAAACATGATGAATAAATGAAAGTAACTAACAATAATTAAAAAGGGATTAAGAGATTATACCTACTAATGATTCCAATAATAAAGCAAAGATAAAAGAAGTACTTGAATGCTTGATTGAGAGGTTGTCAATCTCCCAACAATAACCCAAATAATCTTCAATAACCCAAAATAGAGGATGAACAAAAGAGAGATTAAAGAACTAAAACTTGGATTAAAACTTGATTAATACTTGATTACAATATTAAAGAGAGATTTGATTGATATTAACTACACTAATTATTGATAAGAAGAACATGCTCCTCTAATTAGACTAATGGGGTATTTATAGTGGAAATTAGGGAGGATGCATTAGGGTTAACTAAGGGCTAAACTAGTAATTACACTTTTTAGATTGAGCAAGGAGGAGCCGGTATTTTTCGAGAGAAGGACTTCTTTCTTTGTAGCTTGGAGAAGAGGAAATCGTCTTTGTCTTTGGAATCTGGGCGGAATAAGGTCGGGACGGGCGGAATCTGGCGTTGGAATCCGAGCGGATTCAAGGGAATCCGGTCGGATTGTGGAGGTGGAATCCGAGCGGATTCAAACAAAGCCGCACAGATTGTGCAGCTGCGGGACGGACCGATTGGTGACAATCCGCTCGGATTGTCACTCAGCAACATATCTTCTTCTTTTCTTCCCTTTTCTTCATAAATTCCTTGGGGATTTCCTTGGGGACTCAAGGATCCTTTCTCAACATTGCTCTTCTACTATAATATGTACAAAGGCCTTCTAATCTTGTCTCTCCTTGATGCTTGGTCATTGAATTCGATCAATTTAGTCTCGTTTTGCCATGAAAATGCAAGATTGTTACTCCTTTCCTACCAAGGGATCAAAATCTCAAAGAATATGCAAAACAAAGAACTAAAGATAAGAAATGACCCAAATATGCACTAAAAAGCATGAGAACAAGGCTAATTTGGGGGCTAAATATGCGCTAATTATGGTCACATCAAATATCCCCAAACCGAACCTTTGCTCGTCCCGAGTAAAGAGGTGATAAAGACTAGGACCAATATTAACCTATCCTAATAATATAGCCGATATGAGACAATTAGCGGGTCTCACTGCGCCCCTTCAACTCACGACAAGACAACCATGAGGTAGGATGCCTTCTTGCAAGGCAAGGTGGTTCTTGCCAAAATGGCGACACATCCAAACTTTAAGCACACAAAAACACATAATGGATGCATCTACAAAAAGAATATCCACTTCCTCAACAAGTGGCGGAGGCACTAAAGAGGAACAAATTTAAGAGCATGTAATCCTTCACAAATACTAGTTCAACAAATTACTAAGTCTAAGAGGATGGCACTAAATCACCTCCAAATGGTGTTAAACTAGACTACTTTCGTCCTCAATTTCCAAATGCTTTCGTCAAGAGCGATCGGATGGTGATGGAATGATGATCCCTATGATGCTAGTAGCATATGACATGACAAGTCTCGAATTCTCTACAAAAGTAAAGGTCATGGATCGTCCCAAACTCGACCAAGTGGCTTGACAAAAGGCTTTTTGGGAATGAAATGCTCAAATCTTTATTCACAACGGGTGGATATGACTAGTATTCAAAATTGTCCTCATTTCACTTTCACATTTCAAAAATTTAAGATGGGGTTTGTCCCTTCCGGGCTAGTGTCCTTTGCTTTCGCCAATCGCTTATTAGGCAACCGGTTAACCTCTAGACAATAGCTTTTCGGGGTGATAGTCACTCTGTCTCTGGGCGGCCGAATTCACAACCGTATGGGGGCCCAATTCAATGGATCCCGCACCAAAGCACATCAAAGTGGTACACCTCCATCAAAACAACTTAAATTTCTCAACTTTCAACAATTCATAACATTTGAGGTTTTCTTGGCATTACATTACTTCCACATGATAAACTTTCTTTGAAATGAGCACTTCAAGCTTATTGATAGAAAATATTTTTGGGTTGCCTTACCACAAGGTCAAACAAGGTCACCTAGACAAGTTAACCAAGTCCACATCGCATCACGGGGTTGGATAGGTGACTCACATGCAAACCCTTGACTAGGCCTTGGGTCATGGGTCAAAAGACACTAGTATGACACTATCTAGGGTGTTTTACAACCATTCTAGTAGGCAAAGTCTGAAGTTGAACAAGTATTTGTAATGGCTTAGTTGCTCTTGTCAAAGTTCCTAAATAGGCATTTTTCAAAACATTTCTAACATGCAACTACATGCCATGATGCAACTAATATGACATATAAACTAAATGCAAGTCCTAAGTTCACATTGTTATACCGCATCAATCAAAATAAAGCCACATAGTCATTAACATAAAGAGGAAAAAGGAGATTGGAAAGATCATACCATGCGGTCTTCAATATCTTCATGTCTCGGATGTGGCGTAGTCAATCAATGTGAACAAGGATAGAACAAACACAATATATACAAGACAATATATACAAGACTATAAAAGGAAATAAACATGTTTTTGGGTTTTCAATTTTCAAGTTTTTATGATTTTTGAAATTTTTCAATTTTTTTTGAATTTTTGAATAAGAGTTAAATGTTAGAATTCCCATCCCCACACTAATATGGGCATTGTCCTCAATGGCCAAAATGATGGAAATTATGCAAAGATGATGGATGATTTCTATACTAAATGCAATCTATACTAAGCTACACTACATGATGCATGGTTTTTGTTATGACGGAGAGGATAATTTAGATTACCTCCCGTTGTGTATGCATTAACTTCCCCAAACCGAGTGAGACACTATTGCTAATGTCCAAGGATGGGTGTAGTTCATGCACACACTATGCTATGCATGAAACTAATTTGTCATTTTGGATTTTGAAAATGGGAACAATAAAATGAGAACACCTCAATGGTACCGAGGTGTGAGTCCTCTAATGGTGCTAGGACTACTCCAACAATGATCAAAATTATATTTAAAACAAAGAGAGAAATAGACAAACCATGAGAGGGTAGGAGTCTCCAAGGCTTGCTAATCTTCCATCATGCTATCACCATCACTTTCCTCATTAGAAGTGGCCACATTGCCACTTCCCTTGTCATTTGCTTCTTCCTTTTCTTCCTCATCTTGCTCATCATCATCTTCACCATCCTTTTCTCCTTCACTTGCTTCTTCATCAATGTTATCATCAACTTCTTCATCATTACCAACAACCTCATTGTCACCCAAAACGACCCTAGATGCACCCGGAAATAGGACTTCTCTATCCGCCCAACTAGGCAAAGGACAAGATGGATATTGAGCCAAGTAAGCATTTTTCCGATCTTCAAAGGCTTGCTTGTGCATTGCTTGCATGAGAAGAGTCACATCATCTTTTCTAGCTTCAACTCCTTCCGGCTTGAACTCTTCATACTCAAATGGGTAAGGTGGTATGACAATGGAAGAGGAGGGAGTTTCAAGATCACCCTTTTGTTGTTGAATAATATACTCGGCCACTTTAGAAAGGGGAAGTAGATAATTGGTCCGGTGGACGCTTAGACGACAAATCTTTGAAGGCAAGGTGAACGATCTAGCTTCACTAGTGAGCCATCCATACTTAGTGTCAAGGGGGTTATGGGCAACCCACTTGAACTTGTGTATCATAGTATGCATATCAACAAGATGACCACCTTCCTTTGCTTTGTACTTGTTATCCTTATTGAAGTTAGGATCAAAGTGCTTAGCTAGGATAGTGACTAGGCCGCCATTGACAATAACGGTTGTGCCCTTCTTCCCACAATCAATGTTGAGCCATCTATCTACCAAGAGCCTCAAAGAATTGTAAGGCTTGGTGTGTACTCTTCCAATGTTCAAAGCCGATTCAAAGAGAATAAAATCAAGTTTGGTGAAATGGTTGGTATCTTTCCTTGCAATTATGGTGTTTCCCACGACCTTGTGCCATACTCTTATGCCGGGATGGTGGACCAAAAGAGCACGACTTGCATGAAAGTCCTCAAATTTCTTCCCGGAGATTGCCTCCCAAAGAGGTTCGGGGTCATACTTTCCATAATTCTTAAAATAACGCGATTCATCACTAAGACCCAAAATTTCACTCAATTCCCTAAAGGTAATGCGTATACTAACATTAGCTAGACGAAACTCGAGATTCTCCCTATTCTCAACTTTGGTGAATTTCAAGGAACTCAAAAATTCCAAGGTAAGGGAGGGGTATGTCAATTCCTTTGTTTCAAACAATTTCTTTAACCCCATGGCATTGAAAAAGGCTCTAATTTGCTCAAGAACACCCAATTTTTCTAAGGTATCTTCACATATAAATTTGGTGGATTGTAATGACTTCATAGCAAACTTGACAAAGGTATTTCTATGGGTATCGGAAATAAAAGTTACCTCCGGATAATGCAAAAGTTGATCAATTTCCGGAGTAGAAGGTGTTGTTGCTCCCATAGAAGGTTGTTGTTGTTGTTGCACTTCCAAGTTTGGTGTTGCTACCACCATAGCCAATGCTTTCTTGTTTGAAGAGCCTTTTGCCTTTGTGAGAGTGCCTTAGCCTTTGGTGCCTTTGTTGCCTTTGTTGCTCCCTTCGTCCTTGCCATTGATGAACTAACCAAGAAAAGAATGAAAAATCTTCAATTTGTAGTATACCCAAATCGATTTGAAGGTGAAAGGCTTTGCCTTTATGAAATCAAAAATCGACTCAAAGGTTGAAGATTTTGTGCTTGGTTTTGATTTTTATTGAAGAAGGAGTGATTGATTTGTTGTTGGAAGGATGATTTGATTTGTTTTTGGTGAATGTTGTTGAGGGATTTTGTTTTTGTGATGGAGAGAATGAGGGTTTTGATGTTGTGGGTAGTGTTTATGAATGAATGAATGAAGGTGGGAGGGGTTTTAAAAAGACCGAAATTTTCGAATCTGCAGGGGCAATCCGTGCGGATTCTGCCCAATCCGTGCGGATTCTGCTCTTTCTGGGTTTTAGAAAACTCGCCTAAAGACGGGCGGATTTGGTGGAATACGCTCGGATTTGCTTGACACGGGACGGGCGGATTTGCTTGAAGACGGACGTATTTCAGTCCAGGAGAATTTTCTTGTTTTCCTCAGCTGCAAAGACGGACGTCTTTCTTTCAAGACGGGCGGATTCTTCAAGACGGGCGGATTCTTGCTCAGGACGCCCGGATTCAGTCACAGTCAAGAAATTTTCAAAATTCAGCTCAGTTCAGGACGGGCGGATTTTCTGCAGTACGCTCGGATTACTGAAGACGGGCGTATTCTGTGGAATACGCTCGGATTCTTCCCCTGTGTACTCGGATTCAGTTCCATCCGTGCACAATGCATTTCCCTTACCATTATTCTATTCTTTCTTCAAGTCTTGTGTTCTTCATTGTGGGGGCACTACTAGGCATGGATAGCCTAGGCAATTGTCATCCCCACACTAAGCTAAAAGCACTACACATCAATTGAAATTGTTAGTCCCTCCCTCACTTCTCTCAAACATGACAATTATTTTGATCAAAGTAAATAAAAATCCAAAGATGACAAAAATGCAATACAAGAATTGAAATGTAAGTTAGGGAGTTAGAAATATTTACAAGTGGTGGTTTAGGGAGGACTCCACCAAACTCTCATTCTTGATGAGATGTCAAGGGGGCAAGTTCAAGGTGTTGTTGATGTTGCTCAACACCTTGAAGAAGTAATCAAAAGCTTGTTCATTATCATGGTAGAGGTCCTGAATAGACCTTGGTCCTTGTTGTTGGTCTTGATCGATGGCATTACCAATGTAGGGATTAAAAATCCCTTCAAATTCGTCGTCCCAAAGACCACAAACTTCATTAAGTTGATCATTGAAAATCTCTTGCTTAGATGGAGACAACTCTCCCAATTTCTTCTCTTGGCCTATGAGGCCATCCTCTTCTTCCTTGATTGATTTTGATGAGCTTTGCAAGCTCTCCTTGTCACAATTCACTTGCTCTTTGAATGGAGCATCTTCAATTTTCTTCTTCCATTGGAGTTCCGATTTCTTCCTTTCATCCTTTCGGCTATAATGATCAATCATGAAACATGATTCATGCAAACGAGGACCTCTCATAGTCTTGTCAAGATTAAAAGTTATGTTTTCATCTCCCACTTCTAGAGTGAGCTCACCATGTTTCACATCAATCACCGCACCCGCGGTGTGTAGGAAAGGTCTTCCTAGGATGATTGGAATGTTGGAATCTTCCTCCATATCAACAATGACAAAGTCCACTGGGATGAAAAACTTCCCAATTCGCACGGGGACATCTTCCCATATCCCTAATGGTGTCTTCGTCGATCTATCGGCCATTTGGAGTGTGATATTGGTGCATTTAAGCTCTCCCATCCCTAACCTTTTACTCACCGAGTACGGCATGACACTCACACTAGCCCCTAGATCACATAAGGCTTTGTTGATCGTTGTGTCGCCAATGGTACACGGTATTGAGAAGCTTCCCGGATCCTTTAACTTTAGAGGTGAACTCCATTGAAGTATTGCACTACTCACCTTAGTGAAGGCGATAGTCTCAAGCTTCCGGATCGACTTCTTCTTTGTGCGGATATCTTTCATATATTTCGCATAGGCCGACACGTGATTGATTAATTCCGTGAAAGGAATCGAGACTTCCAAATTCTTCACAATTTCCATGAACTTTCCAAGTTGATCATCAAATTTGGGCTTGGCTTGACGACTTGGAAAAGGGAGTCTAATCACAATGGGCTCCTTCTCCTTGGCCTTGTCTTCATTTTTCTTTGAACTTTCTTCTTTTGATGATTCTCCATCTTTGGAGTTTTGCACAATTTCTTCCTTTTCGCTAGCTTCCACAACTTCATCCTCAACTTGCTTCTTCGGTGCTTCATACCTTGTACCACTTCTCAAGTGAATGGCACTAACCGTTTCATGTCTAGGGGGATTACTTTGAGGTGGTAATTGCCCCTTTTGTCTTTGTGAGCTTGAAGATGCTAGTTTAGTCAATTGTGTTTCCAACATCTTGGTGTGAGCTAGAATGTTGTTGATGGTGGTTTCCTTTGCTTGGCTATCTGTTTGCATTTGAGTGAAAAATTCTTGTTGATTCTTTTGCATTTGGAGGACCGCTTTTTGAACACCAAAACCTTGTTCATTTTGGTGATTGTATGGATTTTGATTTTGGTAACCTTGGTTTTGATTGTAAAAGGGTCTTTGATTTTGGTTTCTCATGGGTGGTGGAGTATATGTTGTTTGAGGGTTTTGAACATTTTGGCTTTTGTATGAGAGATTTGGATGGAATTTGGTGTTTTCATTGTAAAAGTTGGAATAAGGGGTACCACTCTTGTATGCTTGGAAAGCATTCACTTGTTCATTTGTTCCCCTACATTCACCTTGGTCATGTCCCAAAGTTCCACAATTCTCACATATCCCACTTGGGATTGATGAGGATGCCGTCATGGCATTAACATGATGCTTTGATGATTTTGAGTTTTCCTCAAGTCTAGCCATAGCTTGTTCAAACTTCAAGTTGATTGTGTCAATGTGAGCACTAAGTTGAGCACCCAATTGAGTAACGGAGTCCACTTCATGCTTTCCTCCTCTAGTAGCCTTGCGAGGTCTACTATATTGTGAGTTATGGACCGCCATTTCCTCAATCTTGTTCCATGTTTGATTGTCATCAACTTCGGTGAACATTCCATTCGATCCCATATTGAGAATGTTCCTAGAATCTTCATATAAACCATTCCAAAATTGTTGTACCAAAAACCATTCGCTAAGTCCATGGTGAGGACATGAGCGACAAATTCCCTTAAACCGCTCCCAAGCTTCATACAAAGACTCTTCATCCCTTTGCTTAAAACCCGTAATTTGAGCTCTTAGCATGTTAGTCTTTTCCGGTGGGTAGAATTTTTTGTAGAAAGCTAGAGCCAACTTCTTCCAAGAATTTATTCCGAGGGTGGCCTTATCAAGGCCCTTCAACCATTGCTTCGCGGTGCCGATTAAGGAAAAAGGAAATAAGACCCATCTAATTTGGTCTTGAGTCACGCCCGTTTGAGAGATTGCATCACAATAGTCGCAAAAGGTTTCCATATGAGAATGAGGGTCCTCACTAGGCATCCCCCCAAATTGGCTCCCCTCAACTAATTGGATGAAGGCGGACTTGGCAATAAAATTTCCGGTTAGATGTTGCGGTGTAGGAGTACCATTCGGTAGATTCTCCTCGGTGGGTACGGAGTTTGACGAGAATTTAGGCATTGTAGGTGGATTTTGTGGGGTATTGTGTAATGGGTTCTCTTCTCCTTCTATTGCGAAAGGATTGACAAACTCACTAGTGGGTTGAACAATTTCACTAATACCTCTTAAATTCCTCCTAACAAGTCTCCTATTGTTCGTCAAGGTTCTTTCGATTTCACGGTCAAAAGGTAATAAATCACCTTGTAACCTTCTAGACATGCAAAATATCAAACAACTCGAAAACATTTAGAACAAACCTTGAGGAGTTTTACTTCCCCAAGGCGAAGAAAGACACAACTAATAACAATAAAAATAAATCTAAATCAAACAAACACCGTCCCCGGCAACGGCGCCATTTTTGATGCGAGTCCGTTTCGTGTTCAAAAATTAAGATGTGGTCGTTGGGTCACGGTCGAATCAAAACACAATTTATAGCTTCACAAACAACTCTACAATTAGTAAAGAGGCAAGTAAAGGTCGGATCCCAAGGGACGGGAGTTGAAATGAGATTTCTATTGCAACTAGTGGTGTCTAAGGGGTGTCACAAATTGGGTTGATGTAGAAGGTCACTAAACTAAAATAGCAATGAAAATAAACAAGCAAGATGAATTAAAAAGGGGTGTAAACAATTGATTAAAAGCACTAGGGTGTCATGGGATCATAGGGGAATCATGGGATATGATCATACAAACATGTTCTCAAATTATAAGCAAGCAATTATTGTTGTGATGGATTGAGTTGGGTTATATCTTACAATCCTAGGAAAGTTTGGGTCTCGGAGCTGAATCGATTAGATTGTACAACACCTACAAGTCGACTTAATCTTCCCTACTCAACAACATGCATGGTCTAATGAGACTCGAGTTGGGTTATGTCTTACAAGTCTCATTGAAAAGATAGAAGATGATAGTAAATGCAAGGATTCATAGGCTTAGCATTTCATCAAATATAACATGTGCATGAGTTGAGATCAAAACAAGCAAGCAAATAAAACATGAAAGCATATTAATTTAAGCATGAATCATTCCCCATGTTGGTTTCCCCTAATCACCCATTTAACTCTAGCTAAGAGACTACTCACTCATTATCATATTGATCATGCTAGCAAGGTTGTCAATCATACCAACAATATGAAACATGATGAATAAATGAAAGTAATTAACAATAATTAAAAAGGGATTAAGAGATTATACCTAGTAATGATTCCAATAATAAAGCAAAGATAAAAGATGTACTTGAATACTTGATTGAGAGGTTGTCAATCTCCCAACAATAACCTAAATAATCTTCAATTACCCAAAATAGAGGATGAACAAAAGAGATATTAAAGAACTAAAACTTGGATTAAAACTTGATTAATACTTGATTACAATATTAAAGAGAGATTTGATTGATATTAACTACACCAATTATTGATAAGAAGAACATGCTCCTCTAATTAGACTAATGGGGTATTTATAGTGGAAATTAGGGAGGATGCATTAGGGTTAACTAAGGGCTAAACTAGTAATTACACTTTTTAGATTGAGCAAGGAGGAGCCGGTATTTTTCGAGAGAAGGGCTTCTTTCTTTGTAGCTTGGAGAAGAGGAAATCGTGCTGTGCTGGAATCCGGGCGGAATAAGGTCGGGACGGGCGGAATCTGGCGTTGGAATCCGAGCGGATTCAAGGGAATCCGGTCGGATTGTGGAGGTGGAATCCGAGCGGATTCAAACAAAGCCGCACGGATTGTGCAGGCAAAGGGACGGACGGATTGGTGACAATCCGCTCGGATTGTCACTCAGCAACATATCTTCTTCTTTTCTTCCCTTTTCTTCATAAATTCCTTGGGGATTTCCTTGGGGACTCAAGGATCCTTTCTCAACATTGCTCTTCTACTATAATACGTACAAAGGCCTTCTAATCTTGTCTCTCCTTGATGCTTGGTCATTGAATTCGATCAATTTAGTCTCGTTTTGCCATGAAAATGCAAGATTCTTACTCCTTTCCTACCAAGGGATCAAAATCTCAAAGAATATGCAAAACAAAGAACTAAAGATAAGAAATGACCCAAATATGCACTAAAAAGCATGAGAACAAGGCTAATTCGGGGGCTAAATATGCGCTAATTATGGTCACATCAGTTATACGTGTTTTTTGTCGGGTTTGATAGCAACGCGTGAAAGTTATATAAAGTGGAATTGTCAGTTTAGTTTATCTTTTTACCTTATTCGAGACCTTTTACAAAAGAAAACAAAACAATGTAAGTTCTTCTCTCGCATTGCTATCAAATCCAAGAGGCTAGAGTTGTCAGATTTATGAGTTCGTTATACTGTTGAGATCGTCATATTGTGGGTAAGATCCTTGTAACATTTTTATGTCTATTCATTAGTTTTGTTTAAACCCTAATTGGGTGAATTGGGGATTATTGGGAGTATTGTTGATGATAGATTGTAATCGTATGCTTATGTGTTTATAGGAGGTGATTTTGTAGAGGAACGCTTTTGATCCGCTGCTTGTGTTGATTTTGGTTGTTACATTCTAGGTAGGGTTTCCCTACTCAGTTATTGTATAAATGATTATAAGATGGTTAATGGTTCATAGACATGTGATCATATCGTAGTTGGTGTTGGTATTGTTGATATTGTAATTGGTTGTTGATAATTATTTGTGGTTCGCGAGGTGCGGCCTCGGCTGAGTAGAGTCACTTGCGGGAGTGGCTTCACGCCCTGGATTTGCCCCTTGTGGTTCTCGTTACAAGGGGGATGTGCAAATTAAGGAACATGGGTTATTCGCTCGATTGATATGAGCGAGGCTTAGGTGGGAAAGGCTACGGTCCCCCACTAGCGGTGTTGATTACCGGTTGCGATTGGTAATCTGTCAGGGCTAGACCTTTGGGCTAGTCAGATGATTGGTGATGTGACGGTGTTGGAGATTGTGATTGTGTAATTGTTATTGTTTTATCTTATATTGTTTATGCTGTAAATGACCTCGTTTAAATATTTTGAAAACTGTGGTGATCCATTCGGGGATGGTGAGGAGTTGTTTAACAGGTATGGCTTGGATGCGCGCAGGTTAGCTGGGGATGAGTCACCAAGAGTCAGCTAGTAGTCTTCCGCTGTTGTGTCATGACATTATAATTATTTTAGTTGGTTTTGGTTTTGAACAGTTGTATCGTACCTTTCAGTTTTGGTTTTCGATGTAATCACTTTAAACTATTTACATAAAGTACGTTTCTTGATGGTCACTTTTGATTACTATGCCTCGAGTAACTGAGATGGCACCATTCTCATGCATTAGGTGGTCTTGGTAAGGCACCTTGGTGTATGGGCATGTTACAAAGTGGTATCAGAGCGATGATTTTGGAACCTGTAACTAATGAACCCAATGAATGTAGAGATTCAAATTAAAATGAACCCGGGTAGGAGTTGTTAGGAGCTAATGTAAAGACTTGGAAGACGTCCTAAAGTCGTGAAATCGCCCTATAACTTTGAACCGGTCACTATGGGGTGTCATGGGATCGCTACCTGTTTACTGTTGTTTCATATGCATGTGTTGGATGAAGTGTGTGGTTGAATGGATGAATTGGTTAGAAAAGATGGAAGTAGTAATTGCATGAGGGTATGGAATTTATGTTTGGAGCATGTCCATGTGACGAAGTGAATTTATGTTGTGGTTATATTTGTAACATGTGATTAGGGGATGTGATGTTATATATTTATGATTTTGTTTACGTAAAGTTATAAAAACATGCGGGTAGTACATGATTGATAAGTTGAATATTGTATGAGCATGATGGATGTTATTATTTCGCTTTTGTAGATAGTAACATGTGGTTAAGGATAGTGGTTCTAAGAGTATCGAGTCGCTTTTGTTTGCTTTGTTGTTGTTTAAGTTGCTAGAAAGGAAAAATCAAGTAGTTATTGTAGATACCCAGTATCTGCTGAGACTCCAACAAACACCCGATGATTATCGGACTACAACATGCTTTGGAATCGCAGCGTTTGATCGACAGTTTGTGTACAACTTTACGTCGGAAAAATTAAAACGATTTCGAAAATAAAACATTTCAAAACTTTTCAAGAGTACCTGGAGTGTTTAATTCATGACGATGGGGTCGCAATGGCACTAACTAGAGTCAAAACCGACACCGGACCAAAAACCGACTCAAAATTCAAATCCCGAGTCCAACAACGAGTCAAACCGAGTCAAACATAAAAAAGAAACCATTCAAATGCTTCCATGTTAAGATTTCCCGGGATCATGAATGGTCAAGTACCAAACATGTGCGTACGAATCCTAGGATAAAACAAATCATGATTGCATTTGTGTGAAAGCGACAAGACACCTCGAAGACCTGCGACGTGGCTCGCGCCTCTTTGAGCGGCCCAGGTGGCCACGTCGCTCAAAACTCACACAACCACTCATTCTCCTATATATACCCCTCAAATGCCGCCATTTGAGAACTTACGCGAGTGTTCGCCCCCTCTTTTTGTTGGGGCTGGTGTCCTTTACAGTTAGTGCAAGGACTTATAAATCTCTAAAAGGATCAAAGGGTATACTTTTGTATTATAATCAGTTGGTCCACGTTTATCAATAACGGTTGGCTTGCTAGATAAGTTTGACGTTATTGTCATACAGATGGCGGTGATCAACTGGTCCCTAAAAGTCACACCTATAGGATACGTTTGAGAGATGTGACGGTATGAAAATACAGTCATGTTGATGCCAAAAATTGACTAAGCAGTTAGTCCGAGTTATTTGACTAGTAATTAGTCAAAATGCGATGTTGAGATATTTTATTTAATACGGATTAAATAAAATTGGCTAAGGCGAATTAAACAGTTAATTCGTAAATTAAATATAAACGATTATATTTAATTAATGTATATTGAATTAATTATACAATATTGTCTGTGTCGGACATGTATTAATATTTCAGCTAATCCGTGTTATTAGTTGATATTTTAATAGCCGATAACCGATGACGATTTATAATAAAACAGTGTCATATACATTTAGCATTTTATGAGCCGGACCACGAGTTAAAATTAAGAGGAAGTGGAAGCCCACTTCCCCATGTAGGCTCACGGTTGGACGAAGGCAAGGAACAAAAGGAGAGCCTCTCCTCATTTTGTGACCTAATTCATTCTACAACAAAAATTAGGGTTTTTGAGAAACATTTCCTCTCAAAAAAAAATTCAGATCTCACTTCTAAGAAAAACTCACACAAGTTCTCTCAATATGGCAAGGCAATTAGAGAACACATTTCTAGCACAAGGGCATATTCTCAGACGATCTTGGGTGCATCAATTAGGAGGAGATCTATTTTGATCTCTCATTGCCGAATTGCACTAGGACCGAAGGTTAATTCTTGTGCTTTATCGTTTTTCATTGTTTTTTTCGTTTATGACAATAAATCACGTATTAAATTTGCGTTATAGTCCTATAATTTAAGGGTTTTATACGGATATTACCCCTCAAGTGGTATCAGAGCGAGGCCACGTAAATTTTTCTATGTGATTTTCATCAAACGAAATTGAATCGATAAATTTTTGCATAAAAATGTTGAACCGTGTGACATGTTTTGGTCTCGGCAAAAATTTTTTTTTGTCACGGCTGGGTTATTTTTTTTACACGGTTGTTTTTTGCTTTGGATATCGTGCCTTGTGACGATCTTTTGTTTTTCGATTTGTTCGTTGCGTATTGTTATTTCAAACGATAATTGTAACAATATGTCAAGATCATGTCAATTGTAATTTTGTTTTAATACGGATTATGTTCTATTTACAATTGGTCTTTAACAAATCGATGTTGTTTGTTTTGTTGAGGCTCTCGTTTTTTTTTAGCCGATTGATTTTTTTTTGCCTTTTGAGCCTCTCGGCATTTGGCTTCAAAATAAATAAAAAAAAAAAAAAAAAAAAAAGAAAAAAAAAAATTTTGGGTACTGTGTCAGACGTGAAGGAAGAAAAAAAAAATTTTGTTTTAATTTTTTCCTCCTCGGCCGTTTCTGTTTTAAGCCGTTTAAAATTTTTTTTTCGTTTTGTTCCTTTTAGCTGCACTCGGCATTTGCAGCAGGAAAATAAAAAAAAAATAAAAAAAATTTTCGGCCATATTATGTGCATAATACGGATTTTATGCATTCGCTTGATAGTGAAACGGTTCACTCACGTACCATTTAGTTATTTTAAAACGATTTAAAGTAACGGATTATCACGGATTAAAATTAACTTGACTAAAGCGGTTTTGTCACATAATTTTAATCATTAAAGGTGGTTTGGATAAATTTAACATAATTACGGAATTATGTCACGAATAAATTTTATTTTAGTTGATGCATTTTATTTATCGTTATTTTGAATGTTTTGAATGCTTTTATTACGTATTTATTTATTTTTACAAACGGTTGTAACTTAGTGTGGCCTTAGTAGAACGTGTTACCGTAATGATGGAACACGGTCTTGGTTGTATTTTGAGATCTCGTATCTCCATTTTTATTTTTTTTGTAATTACAGTTTTATTTAGAATGTAAATAGGTTTATATTTTGTAAATTTTAATTGTAATTTTGAGAAGACCAAAGATGGAGATCGGATGCTCACTCCCGCTGCATGGAAAAGATGGAACATCAAGACAAGCTTCTCGGGTCCAACGGTGGATTCCAAAGTTGTATTATGTTCTTTTTACTAGGATAGGCCACACTAGGAATTTTTATTTACGTATTGCATTCATTTATTTATTTTATCGTAACGATAGATTGCATCATATTCCGCCTAAAACCAGATCACCTAATAATTGCATGAAAACTGACTCATATAGAGGTCACGCGTTAGTTTTCTATGACATTCATATGTCACACGATTTAAGCCATCATCTAAATTAATTCATTCACGCAGTTGCTAGTTATTCGTTCACCTAAAATGAATTTAAACTTAGTTGATGGGATCTTCCTCGTATAAACAAAAATTGAGAACAATCTTTATAGGTCAAACTCCAATGAATCCCTTCTTCGTCGGTAGGCATAATATGACCCCTTCTACGTCGGGTAAGTTGGAACTGATTGACTTATTTTATCTCAACACTATGGTCACTCGTACGATCCTGTGATTATGGTGGACTATAGATAGGATTTACGGAAATCTATCGACCAAGAGTACTTACGGAAGAACTAGCTAAACAGTTGGCTTATCAATTTACGGAAATTGAGTCTTGGGATCACTTGTATTATTCTTGAGGGAGATCAATTATGCAAGTGCAATGAGTCTACACGATTAAAATGAATTTTACATAGACTTAAATCACCTCGATGAGTTGCTTATTTCGTTTTTGTTTTCTTTCTTTTTCAGCGTAGATCACGTTTTTTAAACTGCTAATAACATAATGGCTGGCATCCTCGATGACCCAATGCCAAGTGCCACATTGGACCGTGAGTCCTGGCTTCGGATCTTCATGAATCAGATGAATCAGTCTACTAGACTGAAGAATGATGGATCAAACTTCGCGGAATGGGAGGCGGCATTACGGAATGCTGCCACTGCTGACGGGAAGCTCAAGTATTTGACTGAGCCCCTCCCGCCAGCCCCAGGCCCCACGGCTCGAGTTAACGAGGTCTCCACGTATAGCGACTTCGTCATGGAAGCGGGTGCGATTAAAAACGTACTCATTTTTGCAATGGAATCCAATTTGCAGAAACGCTTCATAGCCCAAGGTGCAAACAAGATTTTCACCACGCTCACCAAGGAATTCTCGAAAGCACCGAGAATCGTGACCTTTGAGCATACCACTCGCTTCTTTGATGCGAGACTCCAGAAGGGCCAACCGGTTAGCCCACACATTCTCAACATGATTGAGAATGTCGAGAGACTGGAGGCGCTTGATTGTAAAATCAGCGAGAACATTGTTATTGACCGCATGCTTCATTCACTCCACGATGGTTTTGCGCTCTTTAGAGCCAATTACTATATGAATGATTTGAAGAAAAGTCCCCATGAACTGCACTCCCTTCTCGTACAGACCGAGAAGGACATGAAGTTCAGTGGGAGCATGAAACAAGATGTTCTCGTCGTGACAAACAAGGGCAAGGGTAAGGCAAAGCTCGTGCAAACCTAACAAGGGTAAACCGAAGTTCAAGAAGTCGGGTTCAGGTAAGAGTGGGCCTGGTGAGTCGAGCACCTCATCAGGCGCGACAAAGAGCAAGACCGAAAACATGGAATGCCATCATTGCCACAAGACTGGGCATTGGAGGCGTACATGTCCTGTTTATCATGAGGACATAAAAGCAGGTAGCGTTAAACCTGTTGGTATGTCTTCTTCCTCTTCTACTTTTATTCATATGATTGAGATTAACCACGCAAGTTACGGAACTTGGGTACTAGATACTGGTTGTGGTTCTCATCTGTGTAATCATGTGCAGGGGCTCCGAAACATCGAACCCCTCGTAAAGGGTGAGGTGGACCTGCGTGTCGGGAATGGAGCACGAGTGGCTGCCGTCTCGAGGGGAACATATGTGATCCAGCTTCCTAGCGGATTTGAGTTATTTTTATATAACTGCTATTATGTACCCAGTCTTTCGAAAAACATTATTTCAGGTTTTACGACTTGACAAACTTGGTTTTTCATTTGTAATAGAGAATAATTCTTGCATTTTCTCATTACACAATATGATTTATGGCAAGGCAGTCTCCATGAACGGAATTTATGTTTTAGATCATACCACCGAAATATTACACGTAATGAATAAAAAGTTAAAGGTTGGTGACAAAGATCAAACGTATCTATGGCACTGCCGTATGGGACACATTAATGAGAAACGTGTAAAACAGCTCATAAAGAATGGAGCTATCTCGGCCTTTGATTTTCAATCATTTGGCACGTGTGAATCATGTCTCATCGGTAAGATGACTCGACTTTCCTTCAAAGGTGTTGGAATGCGCGCTGCTGACCTATTAGGACTCATACATACGGATGTGTGTGGACCTATGTCAATCACCGCACGAGAAGGCTATAGGTATTTCATCACTTTCACGGACGAATTAAGTAGATATGGCTATGTCTACTTAATGAAGCACAAAAGTGAATCCTTTGAGAAATTCAAGGAATACCAGAATAGGGTACAGAACCTACTGGTACCCTCAGGATCCAGAAATCAATTGCATCTTGAGAGATGATGTTGAAGATGTCTATATTGTCCCAGGGAAAGAGAAACGGGCGAAAGTGATCGGTCATCTTACCCGGTCCGGACGCCCCTATCAAAACCCAACAGTCGTTCCAACAACGAGCGATCAGGTTGTCCCGGACATGGACACTCAATCCAAGGCTCCCGAGAATTCGATCCTCAAACAACTGTAGAAGGCAAAAGCGGAAATTTCAAATTGGCAACTGATTGTCACGTCCTTCAAACATCGACAAGCTCTACTACAAGCCCTGGGAAAACTGATCATGCCCTCTATCTCCTCCCCGGAAGAAGTGGTAGCACGCATGACAAGGGATGTCCCTGATCTGAGCAACCCGGTCATCTTCTCAGACGAAGATATCCCTCTCTTCGGAGCCAACCACAACCTGGCCCTGTACATCACAGTGCAATGCCTCAAACAGAATGTGCCTATGGTCCTTGTGGATGACGGATCCACAGTGAATGTCATTCCCCTCAAATAGGCTCGCAAACTGGGTATTAAGGAAGCTGATTTGGTCCCAACCAATCAAGGAGTACGCGCTTATGATGGCACTCATCATAAGGTCGTAGGACTCATCACTCTAACCGTCGCAACCAGACTACTGTGAAAGCAAACCAGTTTTCAGGTAGTCGACATCGACGCCTCCTTCAATATGCTTCTGCGACGTCCCTGGATTCATGTCGTCAAAGCGGTTACTTCTACCCTTCATCAGAAAATCAGGGTCTCCTTCAACGGGAAAACGATCACGATTCCTACTTCCCCGGTCAAAGCCGTCATGAAAAAAGGAATAGACTCCCAAGCCATTAAGGAGGGCGACAACGAGATGTGGGGATTTCAAGCTGTGAATGCCCTAACTGATGAATCAACACCCTTTCTTTGTGACCCATTTGCCAACCTCACATTCAACCGCATTCTGATGCGCCAGGGTTATTTCCTGGGTTTACCCCTCAATCCGCTGAAGATCGCCTTACCTCCGTTGAAACAGGCTAAGGTCCCCAACATCCCCTTTGGGCTAGGCTATGAACCTACCAGTGAGGATATCAAGGAGATAAACCTCCTAGTTCAGAAGCACAAGAAGCACAGAGTTATCCTCCGTCCCTATCATTTGACACTCAATGGATACTTTGTCCCCGAGGGAGAGTCCGAGCTCTACCATGGCTTTACTGAGCCGATCTATAATTATGTGGCCAAGGTCAGATACTCGGGTGTAGAAGTCTTCTAGGACTACTACTTCATCCCCAACAACACTGAAGCTGCATCAACCGAGTCTAAGTCATCCACATGCCTCGACGGACAAGAGGTCACTCTCCTCTTTGGACAGGATAATATCAAGCACCTTGACTATGAGGACATCATCAACATTGCTCTGAGGGACGACCAGTTTGACCCCACCGCCTTGATCTCTGACACTGACCCGGAGAAAGCTACACAGGGCTGGAGGAAAACCGTCAAGTGGACCGATCGCCAAGGCCGCATACTCAAGATCACAACTGGAGAAGGCCTTATGTTCAAAGAGGGAAGTGAAGAATAATCTGAGTCTGAGTTGAAGTCTGAGTTTGTCATGGCTCCTAACACTCCTGATGTCCCAGTCAAGGGCCTATTCCCGCTATTTTATCACAAACTTGTGGCTGCTCCAGAGGCTGAGTCAACTAGGGTCATCCCCACTCCCATGGAAGGTGACAACCTGGAGCCTGTTCCAGGAGGCACCTCCTCTGCTGTGTTGCCTATGACTGACCATGAGATATCTGTCCTCTCCGAGCTTTTTGCTCGTGTCAACTTAATGAACGCTAAGTTGGCTTATGACTCGTCTCAATTTAACTGCAACGCAATTCTGAATGACTATGAGGAATTTGACTTGAGTGGCTACCTACCTCACTTAGCCAAAGAACTTGACAAATGGGAAACCAGGACGCCCATCATCGAGGAGACCGAACCTATTAATGCATGAACCGACAACACATCTCAAGAACTTAGGATAGGGACAACCCTTGACCCCTCGGAAAGACAACAGTTCATTGACCTCCTCCACGAATACAAGGACGTATTCGCCTGGTCCCACAAAGATATGCCTGGGATTGACAGGGAAATTGTAGAGCACCGGATACCCATTACACCCGGAGCTAAACCCGTGAAGCAAAAGCTGCGCCGAATGCGTCCTGAATGTGCCCTGAAAATCAAAGAAGAAGTTCATAAACGGTTCACTTCCGAGTTCATCAAAGTATCTGAGTACTCTGATTGGGTGGCCAACATTGTTCCTGTACCGCAGAAAGACGGGAGGATTCGGGTTTGCATCGACTTCAGGGATCTGAAAAATGCGAGTCCAAAGGACGAATTTCCTTTGCCACATGATATTCTGGTGGATAATACCGCCGAGCATGCCCTCCTATCATTCATGGACGGGTATGCTGGGTACAACCATATCAAAATGGCTGAGGAAGACATGCACAAGACTGCTTTCACTACATAGTATGGTACATATTGCTACACGGTCATGCCTTTCAGCCTCATCAATGTCGGGGTAACCTATTAAAGAACCGCTACCAATCTCCTACATGATATGATGTACAAGGAGGTAGAGGTATATGTCGATGATATGATCGTCATATCAAAGGAACGGGACGGCTACATCAGTGCCCTCCGGAAATTCTTCGCTCGTCTGCGGAAATATAACATGAGACTAAACCCTCAGAAATGTGCATTCGGAGTCACCTCCGGAAAACTCTTGGGACATGTCGTCAGCAAGAGAGGCATTGAGATTGATCCAACCAAAATCAAATCCCTTCAACAAATGCCACGGCGTAAGAACAAGAAGGAGATTCAGGGATTTCTCGGTCAGGTTCAATACATCAGCCGCTTCATAGCCAAGATCACCATGACTTGTGAACCAATCTTCAATAAGCTTCGCGCCTCTAATCACACCGATTGGGACAAAGACTGTCAAAAGGCCTTCGATAGGATAAAGGAAATCCTATCCAAACCTCTTGTCCTCATCCCTATACCTGACTGTCACCGACACAGCCATGGGAGCAATGCTAGCACAAACAGTCGACGGTGAAGAACGAGTCATCTACTACATCAGCAAAAAGTTCATTGAGTACGAGATAAGGTACACCCAACTGGAAAAGACATGCCTTGCCCTAGTATGGTCAACAAAGAAGCCGCGACATTACATGCTCAGCTATACGGTCCACATCTACTCCATAATGGACCTGGTCAAATACATCTTCGAGAAACCCGTACTAAAGGGATGGCTGTCTAGGTGGACACTCATGCTATCCGAGTTTGATCTCAAGTTCGTACCCCTCAAGGTTATCTAGGGAAGGGCAGTCGCCGATTTCCTGGCAGAAAATCCCGTCAACGAGGATCTAGTGACCGACACATGGTCACTTCCTGACGAAGACATCCTTTGTGCCGACTCCGACGCATGGGACATATACTTCGATGGCGCATCTAATCTGAGAGGTTTCAGGGTAGGAATCCTCCTAATATCACCGGAAGGAGAACATGTTCCGATCTTGGTCAATTTAGACTTCGCCGTCACCAACAATGCCGTTGAATATGAAGCATGCCTCATCAGCCTACAAGCAGCCATAGCACTTGGCATCAAGAGACTGAGGGTCCACGGTGACTCCTCGGTCATCATCAATCAGGTGTCCGGATCATGGAAAATCCAAAGTGACAGCTTAGCTCCCTACCGAGCGAAAATCCAAAGTCGACTACTTCCACTTGCCACGAGAGGAAAATCAATTTGCTGATGCCCTGGCAAAACTTGCCGCGCTCGTCAATATACCTGACGACATGACGTCAATGCCCCTATATGTTGGGAGAAGGAGCAAGCCAGCTCACATCTATTCCATCAACAGCGACGAGGAAAGCCATGTCGAACCCTGGTACCAAGCCATCCTCAACTACAAAACCAAAAACGAATTCTCCTCCTTTTCATTGACCATCACAAAGCCAAAAAAGTCATGGGATAGGTCCACGACGGAGAATGTGGCCCTCACATGAGCGCAATGATGCTTACCCGAAAAATCATGCGGTTAGGTTACTATTGGACCACCATGGAAGCCAATTGCCGCAACTACGTCAAACATTACCACAACTGCCAAATCTCTGCCAACGTACAACACATACCACCATCCCTTTTATACACCACGACATCACCCTGGCCTTCCTCAACCTGGGGCATTGACATCATTGAGAAAGTCAACCCGATAGGTACTAAGGGGCATTGCTTCGTCCTCGTCGCCATCGGCTATTTCACCGAAAGGGTGGAAGCACAGTCACATGCAGTCTTGATCGCCAAACAAGCGGCCAAGTTCATCCAAAACAACATCATCTGCCGATATAGGGTACCCCATGAAATCATCAGCGATCAAGGCTCTCACTTCCGGGCGGAAACTCAGGCCTTGCTGGATAAATACAAGATCAAACGACATCGATCATCCCCCTACCGTTCCCAAACCAACGGAGCGGTGGAGGCAGTGAACAAAATTCTTGTCACCATTGTCAAGAAAATGCAAGACAACTACCGCGATTGGCCGAGCAAACTCCCATTCGCATTCTGGGGATATCGAACCTCCATCCGAGCACCAACAGGCGCCACACCCTTCTACCTAGCATGCGGTATGGAGGCGGTTCAACCGGTAAAATTAGAGGTCCCTTCTCTACGCATCCTACTGGAGAGTCAGGTCCCTGAGGCGGAATGGACCCGTCGAAGGTACGAGCAACTCACTCTTCTAGACGAGCGGCGGCTTAATGCCTTGCACAACGTCCAGCTATACCAACGACGTATACAATGAGCATTCGATAAGAATGTTAAACCCAGGAACATCTGGGAGGGCGACTTGGTTCTTAAGACAGTTCGAGCACCATTACCCCTCGATCCGAGGGGAAAGTTCAAACCGAACTAGGCCGGGCCATACCTGGTCAAGAAAATACTTTCGGGGGGCGCAGTGAGACTGAGTGACCTAGACAGGGAGGATTTTACATACCCGACCAACCTAGACCAACTCAAGAAATACTACCCTTAAACCATAGCAACCAACGACCTAACCCTAGTTTTACAACTAGCAACCACCTTAACCCTCTTCAAGTCAAGTTCCTCAACGCGTTCTGATTTGAAATTACATGTTTTATCGAGTCTAAGTGGCGGCACCTTGCCCGTTTCAAATGTCCTTTGATCTATCAAAGGCAACATCCATTTGCACTCAAACAAAACCCCCGAAACTACGAGCTTGGTTTGATTTCACCTCTTCGGGTAGATACGTAGGCAGGCCTTCTTACACATGAAGGATACAACCACAAAACCCAATCAAATTTACAAAACATTTCGAACTACGATCATGGTTTGATTTCACCTCTTCGGGTGGATACGTAGGCAGTCCTTTCTTACACAAGAAGGATGCAACCATCCCCATAATCGAAAAAAAACCCCCATAAAAAAAGCACACACATTTCCTCGTGTTTCCCCACATACAAAACATTCCCCTTTCCAAAAAAATACGAAAGAATCCTTTCTCCCTTCCTACAAAAAATCCCATTTCATAAGTGCAAATATTTAGGACGATTCAAACCGAATTGCCTTTACAAGATGGATGGAAGAAACAAGCGTTCATATTTTTGACACGAGCGATCCTCTTATTTAATTAATAATGGGAGGGATTACAATTTCAACGACAAATAAAGCTCGACGTGTCTACAACTTGTCAAAGCTAAGGTGTCGACTAAAACACCTAACATAATAAAACTAGCACAAAACACACAAAACATAGCTAGTACAACATAATAAAAACTCACAACAATAATACAACGTAATAATAAAATGGGTAATGGAGGTCTTCACTCTTCCATTCTACCCTTTCCTTTTCCTTCGGGGTACATCTTCCCCTTGTTCTTCTTGTTGGCCCGCCTAGCATGAACTTCCTCCTCAGAACGAATCCTCAACGGATCTAAAACGGCAACGGCCTCCGGTCTATTGCACGACCCCATGTTCGGCCCAAAACGAGCCCATGTACGGCCCACTACATTCTTGGAACCCGAGCTTCTCCTCTTTGGTGGCCTCATCACATCCGGACTAACTCCATCAACACAATCCTCAAAGAAGGCACGGTTGGCCTTGTCAACCTCTCGATACTTCAAGTTGACAACCTCGTCCTTACGGTATTTGGACCTCTCTTCCAAGGATGAAGCTCTTCACCACTTGACATAAGCGGGAGTCACCCATGTTGTGGCAACAATGTTTGGTACCTCCCAAAGTGGCCGAGTGGCCCACCATCTTTCGAAGACCTCCACAAGCTCGGAGTTTCGGAAAACGTTCTCTTGGACAAGAGTATCTTGAGCGGGCACCTTTTGTTGACGCACCATTTGCCTCATGTGCCTTTCGGGATAAATGAAGGAAGCAACCTTCAAACCCACCACCATCAAAGAACGAGGACTAGCACCCGAAACGGGCAACCCAGTGAAGGACCTCAAATGGCACCATGGCACCACCCAACGGATATGAGGACCACCCTCCTCCGCCAATATTGGGGCCCAATAGGCCTTGGTGGAAGAAAAACTATCCGAGTTTAACTTCTTCCTCATAGTAAGGTGACGGAAGGAACAAGAGGAGGAATTAACCGGAGGCTCTACATACGTTAGCCTCTCCAATAGCCACACTTGGAGGATCCTTGGAGATCCAAACAACGGAGATTCTCCACAAGAACCCTACTTGTCCAAAGCTTGGATGATCTCGCCAAGCACCAACCCTGATGGATCTCTACCATGCTCCATTTTCTCAACTACATGTACAAGGGTCATGCTACCATAGCATTTTGGCCCCTCCTTCTTCAAAGCATCAACAACGAGGTATACTTGGACGAGGCAAAAGGCAAGAGCCCTTCTCCTAGCCACCTCCGAAACATTGGCATCCAATCGGTTTGAGAAAATGTTGATGAGAGCCAACATATCCACACCATGAGGAGCAAGAAGAAAGTTGACTTGGCTTGTTGACAAGCCTAACATTGAACGAAATTTCTCCTTATAACACAACTGAGTCGGAGGAAGCACTGGAACACAACCCAGCCACCCGCCAATAGCTCCAACTTCTTCGGCGAGAGGACAAATTTCGCCTTTCGGGAAAACAAAAACATGATGTTTCGAATCCCAAAACCGAGAACATGCTTCAAGAAATGAGGATTGCACCTTGACTTAACGAAGCACCAATAATTGACCAACTCTCATGCAAACGAGTTGATACTTCTCGGGAGGCGACAAATCTCGGCACCATTGTCGCAACGCATTCTCAAAGGCATCCATGAAATATTTTTGTGGAAGAAGAAGAACTTTTGTAGAGATATTTCTCATGTTTCGGATGATGAAACAATGAAGCACAAACATACCTATTTATACAAAACAATCAGCGCGTTTTTCAGAAAAAAAAGGGAGAGCTGGCTCCTATCGCCAAGCATCTCGCGCCTCTTTGGCCCTGTTCTCAGGATTCCCACCTTGAATTGTCCCTTTAAAGTTGTGTTTTCTCCTGACACCTCAAACCTCCATCTGGAATGCTCGCGCCTCTTCGGGATGGTCCAGGACATTTTGTGTTTTCTCACACTCACATTTCCTTGTTTTCGCATTTTACGAAATCCGACACGGTTTCCATGATGCAGCTTTAAACATACGGATTTTTCTTTCTTTTTGAAAGGGGGAAGGGCTAGTCGCCCCGATCCGCGACGGATCGTTTCCATTTCAGTCGAAATTCCGAAATTTTTTTTCGCTTTTACGCATTTTTTCCAACAGAAATGAAAATCGAAAGCTGATAACACAACATCAGTTTTCCTCAAAAATTCAAGCACTCACAAATTCGAGTCTTGATCTCACAAAAATCAAATCAAATACACTCGGAAAAAAGAAATCTATTCTAAAATTCACCCTGACGGTTTGAGTTTGAATTTTTCGAGTTAAAGATCAATTTCAACAATTTCGATGCAATTTAATTCAAAACACGAGTTATTTGCTGAATTTTCAAATCAATTTCTTTTTAAGAAGTCCGAACGCGACGACTCGTTGCGGAATTTTTTAAAATATGATTCCAAATTTCGAATTCCAATTTTAACTTCGAGTTATCGCTGTTAAATTTTGTTTTCAATCAAATGTCTTTTTTTTTACGTGTTTACATTTATGCGTGTTTGCTACCTGTCGCCTGTTTTCTACACTAACGATGCAGGAACTGGTGCAAAGCTAAAGGGGAACTGACAACCGACAGCGCTTCTCCGAAACACAACACAAAAAGCCAAAATCACAAAGTAAACCACAATCCAAAAACATATATATATATATACAAACCGCCTCACGCAAAATGTAAATGTGTACAAACCATAGTCCAAGACACAGACAAGCTACTAAAACTACTCAGCACCTCCCGTCGGACCAGTCTCGGTCTCACGAGGAGTCGAAGCCAAGGCAGACACCACTATCTGTTCAGGCCCTCTCATCGGAGAAATCTCCAGCGTCTCGTATTCCATCGTGACGTGATGCTCCTCCGCCGCAGCCAACTTAGTCCTAAGAGAGGCAATTTCCGCATCTCGGCTCCGCAACGCGTCCTCATGACGCCTCAACTCCTAGTCTCGACTGGTGATACCCAACCCCTGGGCCTCAATCATAGACCTAGCCGCATCCAACTCAGCACAGACCCGAGCAAGCTCCGCCGGATCCGCAGTACCCTACAAAACACAATACATATCATTAAGATCTAAAAACGTGAAATGCAACACAAAATACACAAAAACAACATACAAAAGATACCTGAGCAAGGTGAGCCTCCCTCGCAGTCAGGTCACCAGCAAGTGCCCTCCACCGGTTAGCCATCCGCCACAAAGCCTGATGACTAGTGGTCGTCACCTACAACCAAGAAGGTCCTTCAATACAATGCAAGGCAAAATATAAATGAGGAAGAATGTTCGGATCAGGAACTCACCCTCAAAACACTCAACCTCTACTTTATGCCGACATCGGTCACCTCAGCAACCGCAGGCTCTGGCAGGTGCAGTTGTAGCTCCTCACCGCCCGGCCCCTGAAAGGTGGTCTCCGCCGGGAAACTGGGGGCTGGGCCCTCATTAACGCATCGACCCCCTGCAATTTGAGTCCACATCAAAGGTAACAGACCCTCCTATCAAAAGAGGTAATGAAAACAAAAGAACAGAGGAAAACATACCTCGATCGGGAACCAAGCAAGCCTCGATAACCGGAAGGTGTTGTAGTCGACCTCCCGCAACAACAGCTCCTCACCTCCCTGACCGTGAAGGTGCTCTTCAACCTCGTCGGGGGTCGACTCCTGGAACAACACCCTAGGCGGATCGGCCGGTACCACGAAAGTCTCGGTAAAACACTGACGGGGTAAACACTCGCCCATGTACCAAACCGGCTCGATCGCCGTCTCAAGGTACAAACGCTAGGAGCTGCGAGGTCGCAAACGCTCCCTAACAGCGGCCGACACCTCCGTGTAGTGCTCCCAATGCCACCCGATGAACTGCACTCAAAAAATGAAAATAAAACTAATCAGCTAACTGGGGGCTTCCTAAGCTACCTAGTCATCCTATCTCTATCTATTTCTACAAAGAAGAAGGAGTAAGGACCAGCTACTTACGTCAGCAACTCAAAGGGTGTTCACACGACGCCTGTAGTCGTCGTAAGTCGACTTAATCGACTTCTTCCGAGCCACCGTCCAAGCCCTCACGGCAGGGTAAGTCGAAGGGACACCACCAATGGTCCCCGGACGCAGAGGTATGAAGTAAACAAACAACCAAGCCTGTAACCAAACACAGCAAACACAAATCAGCCAATCTTTCAAAAATTGCCAAAATCAAAATCAAAATCAAAATCAAAGTTAAAATCAAAACTACAAAAAGACGCTCGTACCTCAAAGATGAGGCCGGGACCAACCAAAGTAGGGGAACTACCATCCCCCAATGCCTCAGGACGCACCGCTGCGTACATATACCAGGTAAAACTTGCCAAGGCCGACGTAACCCAGTCAAACTGACCCAAAGTGTCAATGTCAACAAGGAGAGAAAGTACCTTGGTCGACAGGCACTCACCCTTGTCACCAAAGTACGTGGCACCCAAGAAGTACCACAACCACAACCGCGCCTCCTGCGCGTCAGCTCTAGCCTCAGCCTCCGGACTCGCCAACGGCGTCGGGGCGTTACCCACCGCTCTCCCTCCAAAGTGGTCTCTCACATACAAGCTTGCCATAAGGTACGGAGTAACATCAAAAGGCTCAGGCAAAACAACCCTGATCAGATGAGTCACCGTAGGGGAAGACACCCTCTCCGGTGTCTCTGTGAACTCAACAGGCATCTCGCCACACGGGTGTTGGGGCTGGTGTCCTTAACAGTTAGTGCAAGGACTTATAAATCTCTAAAAGGATCAAAGGGCATACTTTGGTATTATTATCAGTTGATCCACGTTTATCAATAACGGTTGGCTTGCTAGATAAGTTTGACGTTATTGTCATACAGATGGCGGTGATCAACTGGTCCCTAAAAGTCACACCTATAGGATACGTTTGAGAGATGTGACGGTATGAAAATACAGTCATGTAGATGCCAATTTTGACTAACCAGTTAGTCTGAGTTATTTGACCAATAATTAGTCAAAAATGTGATGTTGAGATATTTTATTTAATACGGATTAAATAATAATGGCTAAGGCGGATTAAGCAGTTAATTCGTAAAATTAAATATAAGCGTTTTATATTTGATTAATGTATATTGGATAAATTAATTATACGATATTGTCTTTGTCGGACACGTATTAATAATTCAACTAACCCGTATTATTAGTTGATGCCTTAATTTCCGATAACCGATGACAGTTTATAATGAAACCGCGTCATATACACTTAGCGCATTATGGACCGGACCACGAGTTAAAGTTAAGAGGAAGTGGAAGCCCACTTCCCCTTTACCCACTCGGTTTAGCCGAATTAGAGGAGACAAAAGGAGAGCTTTCTCCTTTACTTAAAACCTAATTCATTTGCTAAAAATTTTTAGGGTTTTGGGAATTGTGCCTCTCGAAATTCGGATCTCTCATCCTACACAAACTCACAATACAATCCCCTCAATATTGCAAGGCAATTAGGGGATTCACTCGAGCACAAGGGCATTTCTCGGACCATCTTGGGTGCATCATTTAGGAGGAGATCTACTTTGATCTCTCATTGCCATTTTGCACTAGGACCGAAGGTTATTTCTATTGCTTTATCGTTTCATCATGTTTTTCGTTTTATGACCATAATCACATGTAAATTTTGCGTTATAGTCCTAATTTTATAGGGTAGTATACGGATATTACCCCACAACGGGGAGGCTGGATATCATGGCAAAATCTTCTAAGGTCACACTGACGTCCCCGAACTTCATGTGGAACGACGATGACGTATCCCAGTACCGATGCAACATGGCACGAATCAGACACAGGTTCGGCCTAATCGAAGACTTGTGAATGTCCCGCCAAGCAGCCACCAACGGCCCAAAAGTCGACGTCTCTACCGGCTCAGAGAATGTCATAGAAACCCAGACAGGTAGTGAAACCTGAGAAAGTCCTCATGGTGCCAATCTCTAGAAATCAAAAACAAGCAACGTCAGAACACCTATTCAGGTCTGACACTTCAAAAACAACGAAGATTCGATGAAATGGTATAACTTACCAAGTCCTCGTACGCACGATAGAAGATGTGCTTGTCCAGTCGAAGCAATAACTGGCTACCATCGAAACCCTCGACCCAAGCAGGTGCCGCCCGCAGGTTCAGTCCTCGCGGAGCTGTAATCTGTTTGGCCTCCCAATCCGCGACATGAACGTCGTCCTCAACCGTCTCCGCCCTCCATCTCTTCTGACCACGAGACTCAATGTGACGAATGGGAGGCACCTCAACAACCCTAACGACGTTTTGTAATGGCCGTCTGGTCGGCCGAGGAGCGTTCCTCCTCCTAGTAACCCTCCTCCCGGAGGTGCCAGACTCAGACCTCATCTGAGCTCTCTCAGCGTAAGCAGCCCCAACGACGGGCTCCTCACAAGCCATATCGGCTCTCCCAGCCTCAACAACTGGCTCCTCACAAGCCTCAGCGGCTCTCTCAGCCCCAACAGCCTCCTCGGAGGGCCCCTCCTCCTTGGAAGCGTCCTCCACTATCACGACGGGTGCACTAGCCGGAGTACTAACCAGCCCTGTCCTAAACAGGTCCTCTAAAGTCACAGCAAGGGACCTGGTAGGTCCCGAACACTCTCTTACAAACAAAGAAGGTCAGGCTAAATTTCGGCATTACGACGGCGTAAAATGGACAAATCCAAAAAAAAACCTGTAAAGCAGAACAAGGGCAATCCCGCCCAAACCCAACAAAACAAAACAATTCCCAAAAAAAACGCACAAAAAAACGACTCGCCCTTCTTTTCAAGCAAAAGACGAGTCAAAACAACAACAAACAAAACTGGCACCTCAAGACCCACACGAGGTCCGCCAGCAACCCAAAATACGTTTCCGACGCAATGGGGTATTTTTCTACAACTCAAAAAGGCAATTCCTACGCTGGGTTGAGCGCAAACAGGTCAAATTTTCAAAATACGACCGCAACAAGGCAACGTGACTTTATCACACCTCAAAGCGACCTAACCTACCAATAAGGTCCATTTCAAGACAAACTGACTCAATTCAAGCCTGGACAGGCGCTTATTTCGTCAGACAGGAGACCACTTCAAAGGCAAAAATTCCAACTTTGCCCATAACACCCGACAAAGGTACACAATGGCAAACACAGTCTTTCCCGACTACAATACAACCTAGTGGGACCCATTACCCAAGCAAATAAACTTGCCATTGTGAAATGAGACGGTTTCTTCGCCTCACTCACGTTTTTCGAGCATAGGGGACGTAAACGAGGACCAAAATGCAAACTAAAAGCACCCCTATACTCCTAAACAGGTTTCTAACCTAATGCAATCATCAATTTCACTCGAAATGGGCTCAATCAAAAACACCCAAATTTATTTTTAAGGGTACAAAATTCCGCCCTAATTCAATCAATCAAAAGACCAACAAATTCAAATCGATTCAAGAGGAAATACATACCTTGAGATAACATGTTGACGATGGCACGGACTGGAGCAAGTAAGAAGACCAACAATGGCGGTTTTTGTTTGTTTTGTCGAGAGGATGAAGAAGACGAAATGAGAATGGCGAGCAAACCAATCTCGCGTCTTTTACAGAAAAAATAGGTAAGCCCCATTACCTCGCCAAGTAACTCGCGCCTCAACAGGGCGTTTCCTGCTTTATTTAGCGAAATTTTGGGCTTTGGCCCAATTTCCTATAACCAACCTTAAATTCAAACGACGGCAATTAAAACCGTCCTCTCGAAATAATAATGAAAATTCAAAGTTCACTATTCCTTCAAAATTAAAAAAAAACGGCGATTGAAACAGCCCTTTCAACTTCAACAATAATAGTGAAAATTTAAAATTCACTATTCAAACGACGGCAATTAAAACCGTCATTTCAACAATAATAGTGAAAATTCAAAATTCACTATTCCTTCAAATTTCAAAAAACGGCGATGGAAACCGCCACTTCAAAAATAATAGTGAAATTTCAAAATTCACTATTTCCTTCAGTTGTCAACGGCGGCAACATAAACCATCACTTCAAAAATATTAGTGAAAATTCAAAATTCACTATTCCTTCAAATGTCAACAAAGGGCTTTCTCGCGAAGACTGCTATTTAAAATAGGCCCATCCAATACGGCTATTCTCACAGTCGATCAATCGACCCCACCATGGCTGGCGAGCTTTAAAACGCACCGCGGCTGGCGAGCCCTTCTCATATATGCACCATAGCTGGCGAGCCTTACAACGCACTACGGCTGGCGAGCCCACCTCATGTACGCACCATGGCTGGCGAGCCTTACAACGCACCGCGGCTGGCGAGCCCTCCTCATGTACGCCACCATGGCTGGCGAGCCTTACAACGCATCGTGACTGGCGAGCCCTCTTCATGTACACACTATGGCTAGCGAGCCTTACAACGCACCACGGCTGGCGAGCCCTCCTCATGTACGCACCATGGCTGGCAAGCCTTACAACACACCGCGGCTGGCGACCCCTCCACATGTACGCACCATGGCTGGCGATCCTTAAAACGCACAGCGGCTGGCGAGCCCTCCTTACAAATCAACCGTGGCTGGCGAGCCTTACAACGCACCGCGGCTGGCGAGCCCTCCTCATGTACGCACCATGGCTGGCGAGCCTTACAATGCACCATGTCTGGCGAGCCCTTCTCATATACGCACAATGACTGGAGAGCCTTACAACGCACCGCGGCTCGCGAGCCCTCGTTATATACACACCATGGCTGGCGAGCCTTACAACGCACCGCAGTTGGCGAGCCCTCCTCATATATGCACCATGGCTGGTGAGCCCTCCTCATATACGCACCATGGCTGGCGACCCTTACAATGCACCGCGGCTAGCGAGCCCTCCTCATATATGCACCCTAGCCGGCGAGCCTTAACGCGCACCGCGGCTGGCGAGCCCTCCTCATATCCGCAGCACGGCTGGCAAGCCTTTGTCCGCAAGCAAGATACAACCCAAGGACGTATCCCGAAGATACCTCGAGTGCGACTCCTTATCAAGCTGGCGAGCCTTTGTCCGCAAACACGCAAGGACATATCCAAAGATGCCTCAGGTATGACACCTTCCTATGGCTGGCGAGCCTTTGTACGTAGCCTAACAGACTTTAAACGACCCGCACGGATAGTCGACAGACTCTAAACTGTTCTAGACGACAGGTCCTTGGCTCGTACCCTCGAGTCGCCTTGGCGTCGCCCTTCTCGATGGCAGTTCCTTACCTCGAATCCTTTCGAGCCTCCTCGACATCGCTTGGGTCTCCAGGTTGTAATCTCCGATTGACCTGGGGGCTCTAATTTAACTTTTGCCATGTCCAAGCCTCAGTCAAAGTGGGGGATCTGTAGATACCCAGTATCTATTGATACTCCAAAAAACACTCGATGATTATCGGACTACAACATGATTTGGAATTGCAGCGTTTGATCGATAGTTCGTGTACAACTTTATGTCGGAAACTAAAACGATTTCGAAAATAAAACATTTCAAAAAATTTCAAGAGTACCTAGAGAGTTTAATGCATGACGATGGGGTCGCAATGACACTAACTAGAGTCAAAACCGACACCGGACCAAAAACCGACTTAAAATTCAAATCCCGACTCCAACAACGAGTCAAACCGAGTCAAACACAAAAAACAAACCATTTAAATGATTCCATGTTAAGATTTCTCCGGATCATGAATGGTCAAGTACCAAACATGTGCATACAAATCCTAGGATAGAACAAATCATGATTGCATTTGTGTGAAAGCGACAAGACACCTTGAAGACGTGCGACGTGGCTCGCGCCTCTTTGAGCAGCCCAAGTGGCCACGTCGCTCAAAACTGATCACACAACCACTTGAGAACTTACGCGAGTGTCCGCCCCCTCTTTTCTCGCTTAAAATTCTTGACTCGACTTCCTAAGTCACAATCCGACGCATGTTTACGACCTACCGATCATAAACACAAGCCTTATACATTGTTTGGTACCGTCATCGTGCATTAAATCACTTAACCGACCATTTCGACCACTACACCATCACTAAACTTAACAAAACACTCTTTTTACTTACTAAAATGGTTTTAAACCGAGTCTTTTCCGACCAAACCGAGTCGTCGCCTGACTCGCGCCCCAAGAGGCCATATGCTTTTATATTTTAAAACCTGGGCAGAGCCCCTTCCCTCGCCAATTGGCTCTCGCCCCAATACGGCTGCCTGGCACTGTTCTGCTCCGTTTTAGAACTTGTCTAAGACGATCCCGATTACGGTTAACCCGAATATGTGACGAATCAGATTGACAAGTTTATGTTTTTATACTTCGTCATTTGACACCCTTTTTCAAATAAATGGATCGTGTTAAGCATCATAATCCAAATTTGGTAAATGGATGTTTAATTCGCGTTCTCACATGCAAATCAATCTAAATCCAACTTTGATACCAATTTCTTGGTACATGGTAAACAAACCGACTTAGGAAATATTCACATGTTAGGTTAAGACTTTTGGATGCGCATTCATGCATTTAAACCGTTTTATCAACTCTTGCACTTAAACAACCACGATCGATCAGTAGAGGCCGCTAACGCAGGCGGGATTGGGTGTCTGATTAAAAGGCTTCCCAATACGTACCCTCACCCCTTATTCAGAACCTTTGGATAATGGATGGCCTTATCCAGGGCGCACGAGAGTCATTTTAGGCATAGAATGCTAAAAGGGGGACGAGTCCTTATCTTTAGTACCTATGTCAAACACCGCTTTTTGCTTCATTTGACCGAGGTATAAAGTGGATTCGAATGGGTTCCAAGAATCCCAAAAATGCTTGGTGGCGACTCCGAACATCTCTAATCGTTTTTAGACCCTTGCCGAGACGAAACCGACCGATCTAAAGCGATCCGGTCGAAAGCATTTTTACGTCACCGAGTGTGGCTTTCAGACCACTGCATGTCCACAGATTGGCTTGGCATGCAGGTGGCCCGTGACTACAGACCGGTAGGTGGCTCTCGCCCGCAGACCGGCTTGTGGCCCATGTCCACAGATTGGGCGGCCGAGTGTGGCTTTCAAAAAACCGCTATACGTCCACGGATTGGCTTCGCGCGTAGGTGACTATGTCCACACTGATGTTGTCCGATTACATAGAAGTTATCTTTAAACTTTTATAACTTAAGATGAATATATGATATTTATGTGATTCTACTTGGAAGTGATAGCTTGTCCTCTTACGATTCTAACAATAGGTCACACGCCCAAAATAACTAAGAAACGAGTGAGATATGACCGTTTTATGAAAATTGGATAGTGCTAAGAACTGCGTAGGGTACTTGATCGAGTAGCCCTTACTCGATCGAGTACACCTCTTGGAACTCGATCGAGTACCCCTTACTCGATTGAGTAGCCCTGGTAATTTATTATACGTGCTTCTAATCTTCAACTACTCGATCGAGTAGGCCGTACTCGATCTAGTGACCCCTGTATTGGTCTTATGCTTATCTTTTTTACCTCCCTGCATGACATAATTATTTCAAATATGTTATTTTGTTTCATTATGCATTGTTTTACATATGTGTTGGTCCTGATGTAAGGAGTAGCACATTTGGTGGGTATGAGTTTGGTGGAGAGGACACGAGTTATATGTGGTTGTTGAGAGATAGTGGAAAAGGAACGGAAAGATTGGTGAGTTTATCGAGGCAAGGAGCATGTTTTGTGAGGTGTGGTGAGTGATATAATCGTGAGTTTGAGTAATGTAAAGGTAAGTGAATATGGACAAGGCGTGATGTAAGTCTAAGGAACGTGAGATTGAAAATATTGAAATGAGGGATGCAAATGGTGGTAACTTGGGATATTTAAGAATTTCTGGAAGGTCTTTGTAAAGGGAAGGAGAAGAATGGTATATAGTGAACTTAGATTGAGTTATGCTGCGACGTGGATTTTAGATAGTGACTGAGTTTGCGAATTTGGATTATTAAGAGGTGAGCCTAGTGTGTAATTCTTTGGGCAAGTAAAAGTATGAGGTCAATTTTTGGTTTTCTAGGGATACGAAAGGAAGATACAACTAATTGAAGAGTAACCGTTGGTTGCATGGACTTAATGGTCACAAGTGTGAGTGATTAGCATAATGAGAGAGGACCAGTGATAAGAAAGAATGAGAAGATATTGATGTGAAATAATGGAATTTGAATTGTGGGGCAACGAGAAGGTAACCGGATTACAAAAGAGTTAGGTAGAAGAAGGAAGAAGATGAATTATTGAATGGTATTATTGAGTGAAAAGGGGAAAGAAGGATGGATGTCAGCTGAGAGAACGTTGACCGGAGTTAAGGAGCATGAAAGTAAGAAATCATAGAGATGTACGATATCATCATGAGAGGGTGTGAGTTAATGGTTATATAGGAGTTTCAGGATAACATGTTAGCCATTAGTTTCTAGGAATTAAGGAAAGTTAAAAAAAATTGGCAATGTATTTGCAGGATATGAGATTTTGGTGGGGAGTTGGGTGACGATACAATTAAGGACAGAATTGGGATGAATGCTGAGTTAAATTTTGTTGACGAATTTGCTGTTTGTTAATTGGGATGTTAACCGAAATATAAATGAGTTGTTATGTTTAGAGGTGAGTGTAAGAGATTTGTTATACGAAAGATGGTGGTGTTGTGATGTTATCACTAGTAGTTAAGGATGACTTTAAGATGTGGATATAAGAGGGGACTTCTAGTAGTTGGGTATTAATGATATGGTTACATTTGTCAGGAGGTGATAGTTATGCGAATGGGAGAATGTGATATAAGGGGCATACGAGTTAAGCTCGAGCGAGAGGTAACTTTTATCAAGTGGTAACTAACGTGATCAAGATTGGCTAGTTAGATTCGATTATGGGTCTATGGTGTGTGTAAGTGTTTGTGTGAGGTTATGACTTCACGAGTAGTGGTATAATGCTATAGTCATAAAGTTGTTATCTGAGTGTTCCGTCATATATGTTGGGTACGGTAACCTAATAGGATGATATTCAACAAGTAATAATTTGGGTGATCTGGAATTACTAGTTATACTTGTATGTGTATTCATGATATATGTAAGTGATAGTATGAGGTTCCGACATCATGAGTAATAGTATGGATAAGATTCATAAGGTTATTATCTATTTGTTCCGTATGATATGTTGCGTTGTGATCCAGTAAAGCGATTTTAAGGAAGTTTTCTTGTCAAGAAGTTATACTAAGTTAGTGTTTATGGGATTGTATAAGTTATGATGACTATCATTGTTGTTTTTGTGCCTCTGGTGGTGATCTGGGCATGGCATTTCATGTTGTGATGTGGGTACTTTCACGTTGCGGTGCAGCTGTTGGTGGCGGTGTTGTGATGCCGTCATCGCTTGTGGTGGAGTAGACGGGATACTTATGAGACGAATTTTCGAACGTGTATACCAGTTATATAGATTGTTGTTTTGTTTACTGTTGTTTTTGTGAGTTTCGGTTTGGACATATAGACTGTTGTTTTGTCTATTGATGTTTCTTACCAGTTGCTATAACACCTCAATATACCAAGGTGTCTTACCAAGGACCACCCCAGTATGTAAAGGTGCTACCATATCGGTTGCCCGAGGTAAGTAGATCAAATAACAATAACATAACGTTTATGAAATTACTTTATACTTTACATCATAAACTAACCTGAGAAAGATTACAATATGTAAAACTGGAAAACTACTAGACATGAGTGACAGCGACATCTATTTCGGTAGCCTGATGACTCAATTCCCTTCCATGTCCCGCAAGCATCAAGACTAGCTGTACCTACTAAACCAACTGCTCACCATCCCCGAATGGAGCACCACAGTTTTGAAAACACAACACGGGGTCAGATCACCGAGTAATAAAGATAAGCAATTATACAAGATAACGATGATAACAACTCCACAGCATTTCCCATTTCCAATCGTGTCCCATATCTGACTACACACTCAAGTGTGTAGTCCTGCCAGATTACTGCCTCGACAGATAATCCACACCGCCAGTGGTGGACCGCAGCCTTGCCCACCTAAGCCCCGCTTATCGCAACGAGAAACAACCCATGTTCCTTAATGGGCACATCCCCTCTTGTGGAGGGTTCCACAGGGGGCGAATCAAGGGCGTGAAGCCACTCCCGCAAGTGACTCCACTCAGCCGAGGACGCACCTCACCAACATAATAAATCCACCACAACTCTAACAATCAAGAATACAAATCAACAACAATACTTATAATATCAATTAATCAGAATCATCACATCTTAAATTAATTATGCAATCTACTGAGTAACGAAACCCTACCTTTTCGCTATTCCATGGAAGTGCATCCAACAAACAAACCAAGCAAGACTGCGAGATGAATCCTACAAGTAGCAACCACATCTTATTACTAGACTATTCAAGACCTACTGAAAGATAACGATGAAACACAAACTCACCTTGAGACGTCGACCGATGCGGACTACGACGACAACCCGACTCGATGACGTCAAGCATGAACCATCCCCTCTCTTGGGGTTAGTGTAAAGGCCATGAGAGAGTGTAGAGTGATGGGGGATAAATGGGACAGAGAGATTAGGGTTAGAAAGAGAAAGGAACCGTCGAAAATGAAATGTGGTTTTACGATCTCGCGTTTATAATAACACGTTAACAGACGTGGTACTCGGTTGAGTATTCACAATACTCGGCCGAGGGACCTTAAATAGGTCGTGCAACCAGTAACATTGGTCTCTTAACCTCTCCCATATCCCTTGCTACGAGTCTCCTTTGGTCAAAAGGTCAGTCAACGGGTCCTTAAACAGGGTGGATATTACAGTCTTCCCCCCTTAAAAGGAACTTCGTCCCCAAAGTTCGCCCCACACTTCCCAAAGACAAGATAAGGCATTCACGGAATCACCAAATACTCAAGTAGCAATGGCCACCAAGTAAGTCTATGACGTGTACAAGATTAAGCAATTATTAGCGTACAAGATTAAGCTATTATCATTTCAACATGAAATCACTATACTATTAATGTATGAAATCATCAAACTATTTAAAGACAAGGTTGATATTGTAAACCAATTAAGCTATGGAGTGACGACTTACATATTTAAAAGCAACACATTACCAAAAGTTTTGTTACAACTGAGAGATTCGAAAATAAAACAAGGTACGACATAGGAGAAATTCTGTTAACTTGTTAGGATCTTTACCGCGATGTTATCTATCCCTCTTAAAATGGAACTTCATCCCCGAAGTTCAGTATATCCATCAAACAAAACTCGTATATGCTTAAGAAAACAATATTCATGGAACATGTATTACATTACTTGAAAATTAAGACATGCCTGAAACATAAGTAAGACAACCATCGAATTCATGCAATTGGGAGAAGAGGTACATGCAACATAGACAAAGGGAGATGTAAACTGTACGCAAGTTAACTATTATGATACAATTGCCATGTCGTCACCCACATCAGTTCCTATATTATTACCGTTTCAACACCAGGTTAACCAATTTATCGTCACCATATAAGCGTTGTTCATACCATGAAGACTCAAACCAATACTAGGACACCCAAGGATACATACATAGGAAGACAAATACTCAAGTTTATTATACAACAAGCTTAAACAACAGTAAGTGTAAAGTCCAGATATTCAGTCGAGCATCGGAGAGTACTTGGAGAGTACTCGGTCGAGTAAGCGATACTCGGCCGAGTATCAGCTTGCTTGGCCGAATTTGCAAGTCCAGAATCCGAATTCGGCAATTCATGCCTGTAACATCAACACATTATCCTGCAAATACACTAGAGGTCCACAATCAACTCTAGGTTCCCGGTCTATATGACTCAATAGCAATACGTAAACAAGTAGTGGCCTTATGGACGATTACAAACACCCAAAAAAAAAAAGTACGCTAAAAGTTCAACAAATATCCGACAACAAGTCTAGAAAACTAAATGAAGCTCAAATGTCTGCCTCCTCCTCTATCTCCTCTCCACCTCTAGTACCAGATGTCCTGGCTCCCTGATGAGCTCAAGATGAGTAGCCTCTACCGCCGATCCACCTCCCTGCCTCGCCTAGCTGACTACCGTAGTTGGCTCCCATTGTCCTGCGAGGCAGCCAAACTCAGTCTCCGCCAGTGGTCTCCAAACGCTGGGGTCCACCCCATAAATATGGAACACCCCGGTACCAACCCCAGGTCCTCTCCACCAAACAGGTTGTGCCAAGTCCTTCCCTATACCCTGTTTGTAAGCCATCTCCTGCATGTTTCGTAGCGCCAAGGTAGTAGAGCTCCGCTCGGTTAGCTCACTAACCTGCATGCTAGGGTCGTGAATGGTGGTATAGGGCGAGTACTGCGATGGTTAAAAGCTAGGTGCAGAAAAGGAAGGCTCAGTCTCAGTCTCGGCCTCTCTAGCCACTCTCCCTCTATGGTGCTCATGGGGTGGGGCAATTGTCGCCTTCTTATCCGCGGTAGTGATCGGCTCTGGAAAGTCTAGCAGAATGGTGGGGTCGATAAAGTAAGACTGTGGGTTAGGTCTACGCTCACCACTCCCCGGGTCATACTCCGCTAGGTGGTCCACCACCGGTAGGTGCTCAGGATCGGGGAGCACCATCCACATAGACCCCCTCACCCTCCAAGCCAAAGATCCATCATCTAACCTCCTAAGACACTTAATGTGGCACTATTACTTCTCATCCTTCGTAGGGGCAGACTCAAATAACCCAGTCCCCGAAGCAGGTGGGGTCTCAAAATCAGTCAATCTCTAAGCCAAGCGGGTCACTATAGCCCCATAAGTAAGGTAACGGCTCGAAAACCGTGCCATAAGCGCCAAGCTAGAGCAAACAACCCCGGTGGCACTATAGTAAAAAGGCTTCCCCCGATGAGGATTAAGATAGGGCATAAACAACAATACCTCATGGGTGTTCATCTTGCTCACGTCATCCCTCCCAAACAGCAGACAAGTCATCATCCTTAGGAACATACGGAGTTACACATGTTGAACATCATTAATCAACATGGTACTCGCACTCGGAATAGGTCTCCCGGTCAAGTAGGGTAAATTGTGGGGTACTCCACTGTTTTTCGCAACATCCCTCAGGTATCCCTCCTGTTCAATATCTAGCCCTAGGTGGTCAGCAAACTCATCAAGGGTCAGGTTATGGTCATCGTTCATAAGACGAAAGGAGACGATTTTCTCCTCTATATCATAAACAAAAGAGCTCAGAAACTCCAAGGTAAGGTAAGGGTAGAACTTCTTTCTAAGATGGTATAGCCCCTCTATTCCTAATATCTCAAATATGTGAGAGATATCCGCTTCCACCCCTAAGGTTACCAAAATATCGGGGTCAACACAATGAATCAGCCTCATGGTCTGACCCATTAAGGCCACAAAAGCAGACCATTGCTTAAAATCAGAGAAGATTACCGATGGATAATCGTCCACCAGAGGAACAAGGTGTTCTTGGCTAGATTAGCTTGTTTCCATGTTGGCATTAGCGCGTGTCCGTTTCTTAGTTGGGGCTTTTGATTTTGGAATGCTGCAAAAGGAAAAGTTCAACAATGATTTTCCGAAAATTTTACCATAGTGAGGACTATTTTCAACTTATACACTTTTAAGACGAATTTTTCTCTCAAAAGGCATAACATACTAACCAACTAAGGCATTGTTATCATTAATTAACTCAAAAAGAACATCCTCTAGGCAATATAGGTGACCAAAAATCGAAACTTTGAGGCAAACCCCAGAAAATTTTCGACATCAAATCGATGAATTTGAGCATAAAAATTGTATTTTGAATAAATAAGTCGATGTTTAAGAACAATTACAACTAAAATATCACCATAGAAGTATAAATCCTTGGATTACAAGAGTAAAATTTCAGATTTTGGGGCAAGTTTCCATTGATTGAATTAAAAGTAAGAAAGAAAGATTGATTAGTTACATTATCTTAGTTGAAGATTGATTAGATTGAACAAAGCAAGAGTGAAATCCAATAGCAAATTCAACCAAAAACGACCAAGTGTGTTTTGAGAGAGAAAAATTTGAAGAGTTTTTGTATAAAAGTAAAGTTGTGAGGCGGAAATAAGAGTTTAAGGGACTATAGGGTTTTCCGGAAATAACCGAGCTGGGCCGCGATTTTGGGGTACTCGGTCAAGTATTTTGTCTACTCGGTCGAGGACGCAGAGATCAGTAGCAAGCTGAATCTGTCATTCTAAGTGCTCGACCGAATTCCTTTTTACTCGGCCGAATATGCCCTTCTCGGTCGAGTATTTACTTTACTCGGCCGAGTTCAACAGAATAGTGACGGAATTTGAAGGTACAAAAAGTATTTCCCTGCAAAACAATAAACATCGTTCGGAGTTCCACTCAATCAGGCTCGTCACATTTAGACCCTATTTCTAATACACACAAGGCAACTTTGAGTTATAAACATTCATTACAATTCACTTACGCAACACATGTTACATTGCACATAAACTGTTAGTAGGACAACTCATGCCACAAGCACATATATCGCACTCAACTTGATTATATTACCAATAGGGCATGGCATATGTTTCCAATTATTTTGACGTGCATACAAACACATCAACGCTACAAGTATATATATATATATATATATATATATATATATATATATATATATATATATATATACATACATATATCATCAAGCACACATTCACATTCCCATCCTTCCTTGTCATGTAATAACACTACCATCATTCATTACCTTCTCTGTCGTGCACCACCATGCATAAGACTTTAGACTCATTATTCGACTCATCCATACATGTACGCACACATACTTATACTAGAACTTCATCTATGACAACCGTTCACACACATTTAGAACTCCCCATGTTCCACACTCAACACACTATCACATAGATATCTACATACATGCATACTCGACATACACACTTACATAGATACCCTCCTATACGCCTACCCCTCCATGGTGGCTGGCTTAAGCATGATGGGGACGGGATTTTGAGATGAGGGCGCCTTCTCACCCAAAACCGACATAAGGAGCTCCTAACACATATACACCAGGTTCATTTTAATTTGACACAGTACATTCTTTTGCTTCATTAGTTTAGGTTTTAAAATCGTCGCTCTGATACCACTTTGTATAACCCTCATATACCAAGGTGCCTTACCAAGGACCACCCAAGTATATAATGGTCTTACCATCTTGCTTGCCCAAGGTAAGTAGGTCAAATAACAATAACAGAACGTTTATTAAATAACTTTATACTTTACATCATAAACCAACGTGAGAAATATTACAACATGTACAACTGGAAAACTACTAGACATGATTGACAGCGACATCTATTTAGGTAACGTGATGACTCGATTCTCTTCCATATCCCGCAAGCATCAAGACTAGCTGTACCTACTAAACCAACTGCTCACCATCCTCGAATGGATCACCACAGTTTTAAAAACATAACACGGGGTCAGTTCACTAAGTAATAAAGATAAGCAATTATACAAGATAACGATGACAACAACTCCACGACATTTCCCATTTCCAATAGTGTCCCATAACTGACTACACACTCAAGTGTGTAGTCCTGCCAGATTACTGCCTCGATAGATAATCAACACCGCCAGTGGGGGACCGCAGCCTTACCTACCTAAGCCACGCTCATTGTAACGAGCAACAACCCATGTTCCTTAATGTGCACATCCCCTCTTGTGGCGGGTTCCACAAGGGGCAAATCAAGGGCGTGAAACCACTTCCGCAAGTGACTCCACTCAGCCGAGGACGCACCTCACCAACATAATCAATCCACCACAACTCCAACAATCAAGAATACAAATCAAAAACAATACTTATCATATCAATTAATCACAATAACACATCTTAAAATAATTATGCAATCAACTGAGTAGGGAAACCATACCTTTTCGCTATTCCATTAGAGTGTATCCAACAAACAAGCCAAGCAAGTCTCCAAGATGAATCCTACAAGTAGCAACCACATCCTATTACTAGACTATTCAAGACCTACTGGAAGATAACGACGAAACACAAACACACATTTAGACGCCGACTGATGCCGACCATGGTGACAACCCGACTCGATGACGTCAAGCATGAACCATCCCCCTTCTTGGGTTAGTTTCAAGGCCATGAGAGAGCATAGGGTGATGAGGGATAAATGGGAGAGAGAGATTAGAAGTAGAAAGAGAAAGGAACCGTCGAAAATGAAATGAGGTTTTACGATCTCGCGTTTATAATAACGCGTTAATAGACGTGGTACTCGGTCGAGTATAGACATACTCGGTCGAGTATTCACAATACTCGGCCGAGTGATCTTAATTAAGTCAAGCAACCAGTGACGTTGGTCTCCTAACCTCACCCATATCCCTTGCTACGGGTCTTCTTTGGTCAAAAGGTCAGTCAACGGGTCCTTGCATAGGGCGGGTATTACATTTTTTTTTCCCTTTTAAGGAACTTCATCCCGAAGTTCGCCCCACACTTCCCAAACACAAGATAAGGCATTCATATAATCACCGAATACTCACGTGGAAATGAACACGAAGGAGTTCGTGTTTTATAGGTTGGGTTTGAACTTCAGTGACGAAGTTCGTTTTTAAGGAGGGAAGACTGTAATACCTCAGATTTATGAGCTGTTCGGTACTCTATCGAGTAGGGTTTACTCTGTCGAGTAAGTTAGTTTTGCATTTTGGAGTGGGTTCTACCTGATGTGTACTCGATCGAGTAGGAAATACTCGATCGAGTGCCTTATTTACTCGATCGAGTAAGCCGGGTTATACGTGTTTTTGGCCGAGTTTGATAGCAACGCGTGAAAGTTATATAAAGAGGAATCGTCTGTTTTTTTTAATCTTTTTACCTTATTCTAAACCTTTTACAAAAGAAAACAAAACAACGTAAGTTCTTCTCACATTGCAATCAAATCCAAGAGGCTAGAGTTGTCGGATTTCTGAGTTCGTTATACTGCTAAGATTATTGTATTGTGGATAGGATACTTGCACTGTTTTCATGTCAATTCATTAGTTTTGTTTAAACCCTAATTGGGTGAATTGGGGATTATTGGGAGTATTGTTGATGATATATTGTAATTTTATAGGAGGTGATTTCGTAGAGGAACGCTTTTGATCCGTTGCTTGTGTTGATTTTGGTGATTGCATTCCAGGTAGGGTTTCCCTAATCAGTTATTGTGTAAATGATTATAAGATGGTTGATCGTTGATTGACATGTGATTATATCGTAGTTGGTGCTGGTATTGTTGATATTGTAATTAGTTGTTGATAATTGTCTATGGCTTGCGAGGTGCGCCCACGAATGAGTGGAGTCACTTGCGGGAGTGGCTTCACACCCTTGATTCATCCCTTATGGTTCCCATCACAAGGGGGATGTGCACATTAAGAAAAATGGGTTATTTGCTCGGTGGAGATGAGTGGGGCTTAGGTAGGAAAGCATGCGGTCCCCCACAGGCGGTGTGGATTACCGGTTGCGATTGGTAATCTGGCAGGGCTAGACCTTCGGGCTAGTCAGATGATTGGTGATATGACGGTGTTGGAGTTTGTGATTGTGTAATTGTTGTTGTTTTATCTTATATTGTTTATACAGTAACTGACCCCGTTTAAATGTTTTGAAAACTGTGGTGATCCATTCGGGGATGGTGAGCAGTTGTTTAGTAGGTATGGCTTAGATGCACGCGGGTTAGCTGGGATAAGTCACCATGAGTCAGCTAGTAGTCTTCTGTTGTTGTGTCATGACATTATAATTATTTTAGTTGGTTTTGGTTTTGAACAGTTGTATCGTACCATTCAGTTTTGGTTTTGGATGTAATCACTTTAAACTATTTACTTAATAAACGTTTCTTGATGGTCACTTTTGATTATTATGCCTCGGGTAACCGAGATGGTAGCATTCTCATGCATTAGGTGGTCTTGGTAAGTCACCTTTGTGTATGGGGGTGTTACAGGATAGAATTTTTCCAGCATTACATTAGCCACGAAAACGTCATCTAATTTCGTACACTCATTAACAACATCAGCACATAAATTCTCATAGATATGCACTTGTTCCATAATATGTTTGTCGTCAACCATATGAAATTCCAGCCACTTACCCACAACATATTTCTTTTTCCCCACGTCATCAGCCCCAGACTTAGCCTCTAAGGACTCCCATATCAGTTTGGCAGACTTATGAACCATAAAAAGGTCAAACAGGGTATCAGTCATGTTGTTTCGAAGCTGGCATCTAACAGTCTTATTGTCCTTATCAAATTTCTTAATATTCTCTTCATTTGACTTAACACCCGAAATAACAGGGGGATGAGTGTCCTCTACAGACGAAGCGGCAGCTGCCTCTTTTACAGGAGCAAGAGGGTCACTAAACAGCACATAATCAATTTCTATTTGCTTAAAAAACATCAGAAGTTTTTGTGACCAACGTTTATAGTTATTACCGTCTAGTTGTTCAAGCTTAGTCAAATCAGGAAGAGTTTTTGATAAGACAGACGACATTGTTACAGCAACAGCAAATAGTTTTCAAATTGTAATACGAGATAGTGCAGTAACAATGAAAATAAAGGTAACAGAAAGATATAACTTGAATTGTAGTGCCCTGGTAAGAGAACCATTGCCTTGAAAACTATTTTTCGGGTGTGACCGTGGTGGCGATTGTAGGTACCCAGTATCTGCACCTTCCAAAAACCACCCGATGATGATCGGATTACAACGTATTTTTGATGTGCGTACGTGGATTGGCTATTTATGAGATGGTTTAATGCATTACTCGGATATGAAAAATGATTTCAAAAATGGTTTTCTAACTTCATTTGCATTAAAACAACACTATTTAGAGTTAAAACCATTTCCAGACCAAAAACCGACTCAGAAACCCGCAACCCGAGTCAATCTGAGTCAACCCGAGTCTCAAACGTCGAAAATAATGCCATAAATGGTTTTATCATTCCATTTGCATTAAAATGACACTAATTAGAGTCAAAACCAACATCAGGCCAAAAACCAACTTAAGATTCAAATCCCGACTCAACACGGGTCAAACCCGAGTCAAACACAAAATACCTACCCCAAATAACACCCAAGAGTAAGCTCACACAGCTAAGTAATAATATAAGACCACAAATCACAACCAACAAAACATTGGTTAGAACAAATGGATAATCCAAATTTCCGAAAAGGACAGGACACCCTATTTTATCACTGGCATTCTCGCGCCTCAATGAGCTTCCTCCTTAGCCTCCAAGCAAACTCAACCGACCTGCCACCCCACATTTATCTATAAATACCCACCTTCACACAACATAATATTCATGCGAGCGTCTGCCCCCTCACATCTCCCTTAAACTACTAGACTCGACTTCCTAAGTCACAAATCGACACGTGTTTTTGACCTACCGATCGAAAACACAAGACTTACACATTTGTTTGGTACAGTCGTTGTGCATTTGACCAATACATTCGACCAACTCAACATTAATTAACATGTTCTACAACAACATCTTTTCAAAACAAAATCCTTTTTTAAGGCACTCGTTTAAACTTCTATGATCGCGAGTAGTTGATGGACAAGAGTTGGTCGTCCCACATCCAATCAAACACATTTATATTCTTAACAAAACAACTGGTTAGTGGTTAAGTCGAGGTCGATCCATGGTACGGTGTGCTTTGGGTTCTAAGTCTATCTATCTCAATTTATGCTAGTGTCACGATTGATTTGGGTTTGTAGTTGTGTTCTAGACTAATGCAAGCAATAAAGTAAAACAAGCAATAAAAGGAAAGATGTTAACAAATGATTAAAAGTACTAGGATATCATGGGTTCATAGGGGATTCATGGGAGTTAACCATACAAACATATTCACAAAGTTGCAAGCAATTAATGTTGTAAAGGAACCAAGTTGGTGTATGTCTTACGGTTCTTAGGAAGAGTTGGGTCCCGGAGCCGAATCGATTAGATTGTACAACACCTACAAGTCGACTTACTTTCCCCCTAATCACATATATGCATAGTCTAACTAGACTCAAGTTGGTTTATATCTTACAAGTCAAGTTGAATAGATAAGAGATGGTTGAGAATACAAGGATTCATAGGCTTAGCATTTCATCAAACATAACATGTGCATAGGTTGACATCACAACAAGCAAGCAATTGTTGAGTTGAGGAAGTGCTCCTCTCCAAGGAGATGTTCATCTCCGTTTTGGTGGTCTTCATAGAGTATGCTCGTCCCGAGCAGCTTGACTAAGGGACGGTCTGCACTAGAGAGGAATCCGAGCGGATTGGGGGTCGGGATGCTCGGACTGTAGTAGGGGGAGACGAGCGGATCAAGCACGGGACGCTCGGATTGCGTGAGGGGGCGACGAGCGTCTTGAAGTTAGGATACTCGGATTGTCCTTCAGAATGCTTTGCTTCTTCCTTTCACATACTTCTTATTCTTGCATTGTTGATCTTAGTTCTTGCCTCTCCTTCCATACTCTTTCACCCAATATCATAAATGACCTTCCAAATAAGAACGAGAGACGGGAATTTCGCCTCATTTCCTTCTTTTCTACAAAACATACGAAAGGCACTAGGAAAGCAAAATAGAAGACATTTGATGGATAAACTGGCTATGGAATACTATATTAGTATGCAAAATAGGTTCAATTAGGTGACTAAATGTGCGCAATTATAAGTCACATCAAATATCCCCAAACCGAACCTTTACTCGTCCCGAGTAAAGAGGTGACTAAAACTAGACCTTTATTTAAACAATCCTACTAATATAACCGATGTAAGACAATTAGCGGATCTCACTCCGCCCCTTCAACTCACAACAAGACAACCACGAGGTAGGATGCCTTCTTTCAAGGCAAGGTGGGGCTTCCCAAAATGGCGACACATCCAAGCATTAAAGCGCACAAAACAAGTAATGGATGCATCAACAAAAGAATAGCCACTTTCCTCATCTAAGTGGCGGAAATTATCCAAAGGGGAAGCAATTCAAGGGTACACATTCCATTATAGATATGGTTTCTTCAAACTACTAAGCCTAGAAGGATACCAATAAATACCTCCAAGTTGTGTAAATCTAGGGTACCTTTGTCCTAAATCGTTAAATGCTTTCGCCAAGAGTAGACTCCCTATGGTGTTAGAACACTGGAGGATTGCGGAATTCCCCTTCTTACTTAGACAAGAAGAAGGGTCGTCCCTTCTCTACCATGCACAAAAGTGGATTTGATGGATAAGGGAATCATTTGTATTTGAGTTCATATGGGAGTTTTCTTTTGTAGTTAATATTTCCCCCAATTTCTGGCATTTGACATTTGAGAACACTTTCTTTTTGCCATTTCTTTTGATGTTTGGCATTTCAACACTTGACAATTTTTCAACTTTTCGCATTTCTTTTTGAACATTTTCAAAGCTACCCCATTTGTAGGGAGGGTGCTTATTTTTGGAAGCATTAGGAGTTTTCATTTTTGTTACTCCTCTTTCATTTCTGATGCAATTGCAAACTTTTTCTTTTCTTTTCATTTCTTGAACTCAAATTTGAACAATTTTTGTGTCCATCCCCTTTTTGATGATAAAATGTGGTAGAATATGGAAGATGGTTACATGGTTCCAAGGGTCACCTTGGAATAAACGGTAGCCAAGGAGTTATCACACCACAAGGTACTCTTGACTAGGCCTTAATCCATGGGTCAAAGGATACTAGCATGACACATCCTAGGGTGTTTTACTAGTATTATAACAAGCAACGTCTTAAGAAGAAAAAGTATCTACAAGGGCCTTATATACACTTGTCAAGCTTCCCAAATAGATGTTTTCATAAAAAATTTCCTAAATGCAACTATATGCCATGATGCAACTAACATATATACATCCTAATGCATATGCTTCTACCAACTATTATGCCAAATAATCTAAATGCAATCCTAAATTCACATTGTTTATACCACATCAATCAAAATAGAGCCACATAGTCATTAACATAAAGAGGAAGAAAAAGAGATTGGAAAGATCATACCATGCGGTCTTCAATATCCTAATGTCTCGGATGTGGCATAGTCGATCAATGTGAAAAAGGATGGACAAACACAATATATACAAAATATAAGAGTACTACACTACAAAGGAAATGAACATGTTTCAATTTTTATGCATTTTTTGAATATAAATTCCCATCCCCTACTTTATTTTGGACATTGTCCTCAATGTACATGTAGGAGTAGGAATGAAAAAGAAAGTACATGTTTTTTGGATTTTTAAAGTTTTATGGAAATTAAAGTACAAATGCAATGATGTGATATGGATGAATGCATGCTCTAACTAAATGCAATTCTATATGACATATATAACAAATGAATGCAATCTAAACTATATTATATGATTCATGATTCCTAGTAAACTATGGTCACCTATGATCGAACCTCCCCAAATCAATTTAAGCACTATTTCTAGTGTAGAAGAAATGAGCTTTGGTCATTAGTGACTTATGTATGAATGCAACTAACTATATGAGACATACAAGATATATTACAATGCGACTATACTATATGAACTAACTAATGTAAATGCAATATAAAATATAATACAAATGCAAGCTAAATGTATATGTATATAACTAAATGCAAGGTAATTTAAAATGCAATGCAACTATACATAAGAGATAGGGAGAGAAGAGTATCATACAATTAGAGATGGTGTGGTAGGCATCTCTCATTCGTCATCATCACTATCATCGCGGTATCTATACCCACTAGAACCTCCTTGATCATACCCTCCTTCTTGACCATATTATCCCCCACCTTGACCTCCAAAGTTCCCGGATTTGTCCCCTTGATTAGGGAATAAAAGGTGCAGTTGAGCCCAAGATGGACAAGGGCCATTAGGGTCGATATACCCTTGTTGTGCCATTTGGTAGTATTGAGGATAAAGGGCCAAATAGTTGTCGACCCTCCCATAATATACTCCAAGATCAACCCTCTTCATAAGATCCATCAAATCATTCACATTCGGAGCATTGGGCACTCGTGGTGTGAATGGCACGTAGGAGTGGGGTATGGTGGGATGGGTACAAAGGAAGGTGGGGCGTTAGCCCTTGCCAGTATCCCGCGAAGTTGTTGAGGTTGGCAGGGTGCTTCTTGTATTTGAGGGGGGTTGGGGTAGATTTCAATGTCGAGGAGGTAGCTTGGCGTAGGTGAATAATGGCTCAACCTTGGGTCGGTAGCGGGTACATTCCACCCCGTAAGAACAATAGAGGAACACCCTTTTGTAAACCACTCTACACTCCCGGTTTGAGTGTAGGTACACCACCGGTGGTGGTTGAAGATGGCATCCTCATCAATTAAAGTGCTACCCTCAAGTCACACATAAGCCCCATGAATGTTAAATCCAGGACAAAGTTCATTCGCCAACATTGTAATTAGACCTCCCATCACGAAGGTCTTGATTTGGGAGCTCCCTTGAGCAAAGTCGAAGAACCTTGTGAGCATATCAAGGGGGGTGTTTAATTTATAGGGCCTTGTCTCCCGAACATTTAGATAGGACTCTAGAAAGTCAAATCAAGGATAGTGCACCTATCTTGCTCAAATCTCCCGTTAATAGTGTTGGCAATAAAGCGTTCGGTGATTCGAATTACCGGATGTTAAATTGCGAAGGTATAGCATTGTTTCAAATGCATGAAGTGCCTCCTATAAATAGCCCTCCAAACATCGTCCACATCAAAGTCGGCGGGTTTATCGGTGTTTTCCGTTGGCACAACAAGACCAAAAATACTTGCAAATTGATTGAGGGTTAGCCTATGGTCGTGGTTGCACAATCGGAATTCCATGCAAACGGTTCTTCGCGTGTTTGTGATGATGTGGAGGCTACTCAAGAATTCCAGGGTAAGGCTAAGGTAGGAATCTGAGCGGATTGGGGGTCGGGATGCTCGGACTGTATTAGGGGAGACGAGCGGATCAAGCACGGGACGCTCGGATTGCTTGAGGGGGCGACGAGCGTCTTGAAGTTAGGACGCTCGGATTGTCCTTCACAATTCTTTGCTTCTTCCTTTCACATACTTCTTATTCTTGCATTGCTGATCTTAGTCCTTGCCTCTCCTTCCATACTCTTTCACCCAATATCATAAATGACCTTCCAAATAAGCACGAGAGACGGGAATTTCGCCTCATTTCCTTCTTTCCTACAAAACATACGAAAGGAACTAGGAAAGTAAAAGAGAAGGCATTTTATGGATAAACTGGCTATGGAATGCTATATTAGTATGAAAAATAGGCTCAATTAGGGGACTAAATGTGCGCAATTATGAGTCACATCAGTAGTCGCATAACAATAAAAACGTCTCTAAAGTCGTCTACCTCACAAACATCTTAACACGTAAGTTTAATGGTGTAACAACTCATTTATTTCGTGTCTTTACTATTTTTATGAGTTTATAAGCATGAACAATGCATAACATGATTCAAATATAGGTTAGATGAGCCAAAACCGGGTTTTGACTGGAGACAGAGGCTGGTAATCACAACTACAAGCCTCGCGCCTCTTCAGGGGTTTTTGGTCAGAATACAAACGTGTTTGTTCTCGTTTTTCCTCTTTGTTTCATTTCTTATTTGTAATCGGTTTTTACCATTTCAAATATTTCAAATCATTTTTATGACAAACTTTTTAACCATAAATCGTAATCACCCTTGGGTTCTTATACAATGACGGTTTAATTTGTGATTCGATGATATTATTGGTTAATTAAAAATTAATGGGTATTTTAACACCCTTTTCTTTTATTTACCATTTTTTCCATTAATTTATATTTGCAAACATATTAGTCATAATTCATCATCCTCCTTGGTTCCTTATACTATGTCGGTTTAATCCGAGTACGATGACAAACTTGACTAATTATAAATAAATGAACTTAACATGATTAGTTCATATCAAACTTTTTTCTTCATTTTCATTTTATTTTATTTTCATCCTTGTCATGATAATAATGGATATCACCCTTGGTTAAAATAAATACCATGTCGATTTAATTCGAGTACGGTGATAAAACGGTTAAGCACACACATTTTACATTTTTATTTGTAAACTGTACTTTTCAAGCTCACAAATCCAAATCCGACGACGAATATTATCAACACAATGATAAATATTCCAAGTCATATGGATTATATTCAACACATCAACACAAAAGCGGTCTTGATGACCTTTTTAACAAAGACGGTTTTTAATGACCTTTTGAAACGGTTTTTCATAACCTTTTAAACAACCAGAAGAGGTCCCTTGGACTGCCCTATGGCTCGCTCCCCAAGGAACCTCCTATTTCCTGTGTTTCAAACCTGGACGGGCCTTGTTGCCTTTCGAATGGGCTCGCGCCCTAATGGGATACCTGGCGCTTTTCTGCCTCATTTTAGAGATAGGATGCTAAAGGGGGACGACCTTATCTTTAGTACCTATGTCAAGCGCTGCTTTGTGTTCATTTGACCGAGGTATAAAGTGGATTTGAATGGTTTACAGGCATCCCATAATTTCTTGATGGCGACTCCGAACATCTCTAACATCGTATGGAGACCTTTGCCGAGACGAAATCGACCGATCTAAAACGATCCGGTCGAAAGAGTTTTTACGCCACTGACCGTGGCATTATTTCGACCGCTGCATGTCCACAAACTGGCTTGGCGTGCAGGTGGCCTATGTCCACAGATTGGCGACTCCACTGGGGAAACTAGGACACTTGTGTCTTTGTGATCCTTAGAGGTGAAACTCGAACGAGATCGTGGTTAAAGTGCATTAATTGATATTACGGTCATAAGTCGGGTTCCTTGTTCGGGCCCATAACCTAACTTTAATCGACCAATTGGCTCGTCCCGTCGGCGTGAGATTTCTCATCCCCGCGTATTGAATCCCGAATGCATCAAACATACCCTTGACATTACACATTTCTGTTTCGTCAATGAGCATTCATTTCCTTCGTGCACGAGGCTAGGGCACCCTCCTTACACATTTTGTTTGGATTGGTATCCCTCTCGAAAATCGGGGATTGATTGCTTGGTGTGTAATCACCGTTTTAAGCAAAACCCCGTGTCAGCATTATGCAAAATATAATGAACTATGAGTGCTTATGTGCTATGTGATCATAAGTCCTTCTGTGTCATTTCCAAACTTTGAAAACACCTTTTTGCGCCGTTATAATGGCCATTTCAAACCTCGGTCTTTTGCCGACCGTTGCAAACTTTTCATGCCGTCGAAATGGCGATTTTCAAACCCGGTTCTTGCAACCGTTTCAAAGCATCCTTTTATGCCGTCGTAATGACGATTTTAAAACCCGGTTTTCACAACCGTTTCGAAGCACCTTTTCATGCCGTTGTAATGACGATTTCAAACCTTGATTTTCACAAACCATTTCAAAATACCCTTTTATGTCATCGTAATGGCCATTTCAAACCTCGGTCTCTCGCCGACCATTGCATTCTCAAAGTGCCCTTTTACGCCGTCGTAATGACGAATTCTACCCTCGAATTTTCAAAATTCGAAATCAATTTTCAAACAAAAATACCGTTTTTCAAACCGTCGTAATGACGATTTCAACCCGCGCAACTATCCAAATTTCAAATCTCGTTTTCGAAACAAAGTTTGGCCTTTTTTTAAGCCGTCATAATGACGATTTCCATTCTAAAATTTCCAACCATATTTCCAAACAAATTTGGTTTTTCTAAGCTGCCATAATGACGATTTCAATTCTCACAATTTTCGATTTGCATACCGTCTTTCAAAGGTTAAAACGGTTTTCTAAGCCGCCATAATGACGAATTCAACCCTCACAATTTCCAATTTCAAATCTTGAAAATGATTTTAGCCGTTTTCAAATCTCAAATGAAAAATCAAGTCCTTGAAAACAAATTTAACCGTTTCCAAATTTCAATTATAATTTCAAAATATTTTGAAAACAAATTTAACCGTTTTCAAATTTTCAATCCATTTTCAAGTCTTTGGAAACAAATTTACCCATTTTCAAATTTCAATTACAATTTCAAAATCTTTTGAAAACAAATTTAAATGTTTTCAAATTTTTAATCCATTTTCAAGTCTTTGGAAACAAATTTACCCATTTTCAAATTTCAATTACAATTTCCAAAACTTTTGAAAACAAATTTAACCGTTTTCAAATTTTCATTACATTCTCAAATGATTTGAAAAAAAATTTAATCGTTTTCAAATTTTCAACCCAATTTTCAAATCGGTTGAAAACAGACGTAACCGTTTTCAAATTCTCCAATTTTAAATCGTTTGAAATCAAATTTAACCGTTTTCAAATTTTCAACCCAATTTCAAATTCTTTGAAAACAAATTTAAACCGTTTTCATGGCCATTGTGATGACGATTCCAAATTCTTCAATTCTCGATTTTCAAATCCGTGATTCTAAATTTCTAAACCCATCTTTGAAAACCACGTACTGTTATCTAAGCCGTTGCAACCCTCGATTATTTCAAACCCGTCTTGCGAAATTGAACTCAAGCTTTTTCGAAAGAAAGCCCTAAGCAAACTCCTCCTTTTTTGAAAATTTCTGTTTTCGAAAATCCTCCATAAATAATGACATCAGACATATCAGTCCACCTTTCCGATTCATCCTCGAGTCCATTAGAGTCCAGTCGATTTCAAGTCAAGTCGTCTATAAAACGTCGAGCCTCCGCCGAAGTTAGTACCTACTTTTTGGTCTAGGTCATGTCGCCTAATTGTCAAGACATCATAAATGGCGTTAGCAGAGTCAAAAACTGTAGGGTTTTAAACCCGCATTTCCTCTATATTACAGGTCAAAGGTCAAGCCTTATACACAACTTGTCCAACGGCGTCACCCCATTGACAAACCTCCATATCCCGTTAAAAGTTGTATGTCTAGGGTTCACTATGCCAAAGTCGACACTCGAGTCTAAGTTAAAAGTCATGCACCAAGAGTTCAAACACAAGAGGTCATTCACGATCTTTAATGAACTCATAACCTAGTCATACAGTCGCGTCTTCACGACATAATTGCCTTTTATATATATGTGTTATACTTGCCTTTGTTTGTGCGATCCCTAAACCAAGACAAGTTAAAATGCCTATCGTTATGTCAAATAGGAATCCCTTGGGTGCCATCAATCATCAACAAGAAACTCAAGAAGTCGATCAATCTGCATCCGCCATGACTTCTGCCGAAATCAGCAACGTGGTCCTTCGACTCCTAGCTACCGTGGAAAACTTGAGCACTTGTCTCTCCAATGTTGAGGACAAATTGGCAATTGGGAATTTTCCCTCCTCTGATATTGTTCAAGGGGTTAAGCTCCTTGAAAGCCGACTACTTGCCAATGACAAAATCAACCCTAGTTGGCAGGCTACCAAAACCACTGAAGCCAATTCCATAGAAACTACACCAACCAAAAGCAGACGACCCCATAGGTCCTTCCCTGATTTGGGTATCCCTTATGCCACGGCTCTAGAAAACCTAATCTCCAAAGGAAAGCTCAAACCGATTGGTCCAACTCCAGACCCTCTACCAAATAAGCGAGGACGTAGATGGGACGAAAAACTATTTTGTCAATATCACCAAGGTCGCGGACATGATACTGAACTGTGTCTCCCCCTAAAAGGCGTCATCCTTTATGTGATCGAAAAGGGAAAATTACCATTACCTCCCTCAGCAAACAATAAAAACAACCATCCAGAAAACCCTATTGCACACAGTCAGGAATCTTCCCTAGACTGCTCTTATCTCATCTCTCATGAGGATGAGAAAATCCATGCAATTGATGCAGATGGCATACAAAGTGCTATAATGATGCTCTCTGTCTCTATCAACAACATATTCTCAAAGCTGCAAGTGGCTATCGATGACTTGAACACTCGGGTAGCTAACTTGGGGAAAAGGTTTAGTAATGCTGAAAACGAACCTAAAGCAAACAGCCAAGGAGAAAACCAACCCTCCGTTCACCAACCAACAGCTGTTGAGAATGAGGAATTGTGCGATGGTTCCCGCATCCATGAACACACCAGCAAATAACATGAAATCACCTCACCAAAATCCCTTTCAAAATACCAAGCAACATCCCAAAAACATCCCATTGGCAATGACCAAATCTTGTTTCCACACAGGGTTGACAAAAACAAAGCCCACAAAAACACCAAAAAAAACACCAATGTTGGAACTACGGGAAAACATCAAAGAGAATTCACAACTCTGGGAATAACATATGGCACCGCTCTGGAGATACTTGCTTCAGAAGGATTTCTGCAACCCAATGGTCCGACTTCGGACCCACCTAAACACAGGAGAAACTGATTCTGGGAAGGTAATGCTTATTGCCAATACCATCAAGGCAAGGGCCATGACACCGAAACCACTTTCAAACTCAAGCATGCCATTCAAGATATTATCAAGGCTGGCAAAATCATAATTGCATGTAATACCTCGTAGTTTCTAAGGCGTTCACTCGACCAAGTAGACCGAGTATAACCAATACTAGACTTAGTGGAGTTGTTGTAATGTTCGCTTATAGAAGGGTCGTCTTAAAACTATCATAACTTTATATCTAGATATGTTATTGATGTAATTCTAATTGGAAGTGATAGCTTGTTCTCTTAGGATTCCAACGGTAGGCCACATGCCCTAAATGACCAAGAAACGAGTAAGATACGACTATTTTATGAAAACTAGCCATTGCTTATAACCGTGTCGCACTCGACCGAGTAAATTTCACTCGATCGAGTGGACCTGCACTCGACCGAGTGAGTGACACTCGACCGAGTGGACTCACCACTCGATCAAGTGCCCCTGTTTTCATAACACGGGATTTATCCCTTTCTCCCCTAACCCTAAAATCATTTCCACCTTCCTCCTTATCTCTCCTTATCTCTCCCTTCTCTCTAAAACCTTTATAAACACAATATTAGGGGATTCATGCTTGGTTTAGTGGATTGATCACCTTCCTCGTAATTTGTAAGTTAAGATCTCCCCTTTTCTAGTCTTATGAACCCTAACTTTTGGGGGTTTTCAATTGGGTTGATTAATTAGCAATTATTATGTGTCTATGGGTAACTAGAGGGTAATAATAAGTGGTTTTATATTGTATAATATATTAGGATGTATTATGGTAGTTGTTATGTGATTATTGTAAGATGAAACGGTTTTATGAGATGGATTCATGTTGTCATGGATTAGCTTATAAAGTATGCTAAATTGTAGGTTAATCATACTCGGTTTCAATAATGTGTGTGCATATTTCATGTCTTTTCCATCATTTGCATATTAGTAGTCGAATTTGTACCATATGGAAATGTTGAGGATTTTGGTAAGTCTTTTATGTTGTTGGGATTATATTGTGTCATGTGGTTAATTGGTATTCATGATGTTTAAGAAAAAGGTAATTAATTGGTAAGAGTTTTGCATAAATTATGAGACGCGCATATTGGCATATTGTGATGTATTTAACGATATTTGTGATGGTTGATAATTGTTGGTGGTGATTCTTGTTGTTGAGGATACGTAAGACGGTTGGGAGACCGTCTTACGCTTGAGTCGCCTCTTATAGATTCTCACTCCAAGAGGGATGTGCACATTAATGGCTTGAGTTTGGAGGGACGCCTGTGGTTGAGACACGACGTCTGGCAGGGAATCCCGTTGGCTTCTGGACCCGGTACGTTTGGGCATGTCCCGTACCAGTGTGGTTGTCGGTATGTCTGGGCGTGTCCCGGTACTAGTGTGGTTGTTGATAGTGGTTTATTCATATTAGTAGTCATGTTGCATATTCAAACACTGGAGTTGTGTCGCACTTTATTTGTTAATTGAAACTGACGTTTGTTGTGTCTGTGTATTTGTCACCTGTCTCTTTTGGGGGTGGTCTGTGTCGATCCATATGATATCCTTTGGTCATATGGGGAGCAGGTTAGGTACAGATGGTTTGGATAGCACGTGGGAGACGGGACGAGCTTGATGAGTCACAAGACAAGTATAGTTGGCTAGACAGTATAGTTATCACGAGTTGTACCTTTATTCATTTATTTACGTTTAGTAATTCACTAAACATTATGTTTTTTTATAAAACGTTCTTTTATTGAAGTTTTGAAACACTACCTCGGGAAACTGAGATGGTAACGCTCCAATTATCTTGGCCGGAAAGTTGGGGTGTTACAAAGTGGTATCAGAGCGACGATTTTGGAACCTAAACTAATGAACCAAAATGAATCCAGGAGTGTCTAATAAAATGACCCCGACTTGAGTGCAATAGGAGCTCAGTTTTGGGTGAGAAGGATCCCTCATTTCAAAACTAGATCCTATTATTTCGGTTGCTCATTACGTGGGTGGTTATGAGTAGGGGAACGTAAATTGAAATGTTGCATGAATTTTGCTTGTGTTATAGTTTTGTTGCACATGTTGCATTATATAGAGGTCGTGTGGTAAATGATAACATATGAAATGCATTTATTTGTAGGAGTGTTGCGTGTTTGGGATATGATGTGTTCTAAAGTCGTAATTTGCATGGTTGATAGGATTCTTGCTTGATTTAATTGTTCATTCGGTACATGTTAAAATGTGAAAAATTGGATGAAAAGAGTAATGTGTATAACATGTTATGAAAGTGGTTATTACGAGCTAGTGTGTGTGGGGCACTAGCCCCGTTCTTTAACATTTTATACCGTACATATATGTTTGAAATTCATTGATGCCATAGTAGGATGTGATTAGTAGTAAGTGTTAGTAAAATAACCGCTAGTATAAGCATAGTAATTCTTAGTCGCAAATTGCAAACCAAAGAGAGGCACCCAGCCGAGCGCAAGCTTGTACTCGACCGAGTACCAATCACTCGACCGAGTGAACCCTACCACTCGACCGAGTGGACCAATTTCCAGAAACTTTCGAGTTTCTAGAAGTGAGTCATTCGACCGAGTGGAGTGGCACTCGACCGAGTGGACTCAGCACTTAACCGAGTGCTAGTTGCTGGGCTGTGAATTTCGCAAAAATTTTGTTATTACCTTATTTTTGCATTCTCTTCATCATTTCTCGTAACAAAAGTACCCAAAATAATTTTATATTTTTTTTCCAAGGCTCCATTGTTGATGTTATTGTTTGGACTTGAATTTTTTACCCCGTCTTATTCTCTTAATTATTGCTAGTTAAATGATGTGAATGGTTTTCTCATTGGTCTTATTTTGTTCCAATTTGATTTTGTTTAAATCTAAGCTAATTCCTCCAATTTTGTCAATTAATGGCATGGTTTATTTGAGTCATGATATTAATCATCTTTTTACATCATTTATGATGTCAAGTATAAAATTTTCAGGTTGAATTTTTCCCCAAATTTTTTTTATGAACTCGAAGTTATATGTTCTTAAGCCAATGAGTTGATTTGGTGTTTGATGAACGGTTGATTGTTTAACAAGGGTTAGAGTTCGATTATTATTGCTCTTGTCATATATTTGAAATACTATCTTGAAAATTGTGTTCCAAAATTTTAAAATCTTAATGTTAATGCGTAAGCTTGATTTTTCGTGTTTAAAGACTTAGTTTAGTTGACTAATGAGGCTTAAAAATCTTGTCGCGTTTAAGGCTTGATTTTTCTTCGTTGGTAATGGCATGTATTATCGGCAATCAAAATTCCACCTTGAAATGTTGCCTTAAGATCTTCTTTTTAATTTTAAAAATGAATGATGTTGATGTGGTTTTATATACTCCGTTTATTTTTGTTTAATTATGTTGTAAAGATTCAAATGTGGCTTAATGATGTTGGGTATGGTCTCAAAATTTGAAATTTTTTGTTTTAAAGTCTTTTAAATTAATTGAGTAATAATACTTCAAATACCATTAGTAATGTTATGTATTGTCTTAAGTTGGTGATCCCACCTTCAAATCTTGACCAAATTTTGATTCTTTCTTTTATCTTAAAGTTGCCTTAACGGTGTTTTAATGCAATAATCCTTATGAATATCATTGTAATAACACGGTTTAAATCAGAGATTTCCGTTTTAAAAGTGGGCCAAATTTTTGGGATTTCATGAGTATGTACATCACTAAATTTTAGTTTTATATTTGAAACATGACTTAATTGCCTCATGGTGCTCCAACATTTGTTAATGGTGATATCTGTAGAGGTTATAGTGTTGATGCTTAAATTTTGATTTTGTGTACCTAATACTTGGTTTTATTATGCCGCAAGCTTACAATTTTGTTAATAATGCTCCGTATAGTCTTGAAACGAGAACTTTACCTTAAAATCTTGCCAAAATTTCCTGTTGATATACCATAACGTATATGATTGAATTTTAATTTTGCATTTGAAACATAGATTCCTTGTTGCATAGCGTTGCAATTTTGTTAATGATATATTGTTTTGCTTATATATGTGTTAATGCTTAGTTTTCATTGTGGATTATATAGTGTGGTTGTCGGTATGTCTGGGCGTGTCCCGGTACCAGTGTAGTTGTCGGTATGTCTGGGCGTGTCCCGGTACTAGTGTGGTTGTCGGTACGTCTGGGCGTGTCCCGATACCGTGGTGGTGGTTGTTGATAGTGGTTTATTCATATTAGTAGTCATGTTGCATATTCACACACTGGAGTCGTGTTGCACTTTATTTGTTTATTGAAACTGACGTTTGTTCTGTCTGTGTATTTGTCACGTGTCACTTTTGGGGTGGCATGTGTCGATCCATATGATATCCTTTGGTCTATGGGGATCAGGTTAGGTACAGATGGTTTGGAAAGCACATGAGAGACGCGACGAGCTTGATGAGTCACAAGACATTCACTAATCTTAACACAACTTATGCCATAGCTCTTCAAAGGCATGATAGTTGGGGTGTTACATTGCAATTCACTAAACATTATGTTTATTTATAAAACATTATTTTATTGAAGTTTTGAAACTCTACCTCGGGAAACCGAGATGGTAATGCTCCAATTATCTTGGCCGGATAGTTGGGGTGTTACATTGCACCTCTTAGTCAAGACAATCCTTCTGAATGTCTCAAGCCAGACAACAAAGTTGAACGTTCTCAAAGGACATTCACTAATCTTAACACAACTTATGCCAAAGCTCTTCAAAGGCTCATGGCTGAAGGGAAGCTACAAGAAATCGGGCCCACTCCGGACCCGCCTGAATGCAGGAAAACCCGTTTCTGGAACAGCAGTGCCTATTGCCAATATCATCAAGGAAAAGGTCATGATACTGAAACATGCTTCAAACTGAAACATGCTATTCAAAATATGATCAACAAGTGGGTCAATGCGGAAGACCAAACATTCAAGCCGTTGGATGCTGCGTAGGAGACCTTCGAAGAGGAAAGTGATGATTAGGAGTTCGTATCTGAGATCGAGTCAGACTCCGAGTCCGAGTCTTAGGCTTTCTCATATCTATCCTAGTGTATTTCCTTTTATTCCTAAGTGACAAACTGGGTGCTGTTCTCATGAGTCACACGTATTCCTCGAGTCTGTGCTAACCTTTTATTTATCTAAATAAAAGCACAACTTTTACGTTTATTCTTCTCTCCTCCTTTACCAATTCCCGTTGACAACGAAAATTGATTTGAGAATTGATTTTTAAAAATAAATAACATATTCCGACTCAATGTGAGTACACTCGAGTAACGTTCCGTACCGAGTAAGCAAAGGACTCGGAACTCCGTGTCCATATCTTTACCTATTCAATGTCTGGCAATAGAAACCTTTCATTAGCACCCAATTTAGAGCGAGCTATTATCAAAGGGATTCTATGATGAACCCAGATAACAAAATAACACATCTCCTTGTTCATGATAAGTGACGAAAGGCAAGCCCATTCCCTACAAAAACATCCCATCACAAAGAGTCGACCTCTCATCACCGGGTACATCCTCGCTTGCACCTTCACCATCCTCAAACGAAGGACAGCAAAGAACGAGTAGATCTAAGCCTACCAATTTCCAAAAACAAAAGCGAAAACCAAAGCGAAAGCGAAAGCCAAGGCTAAAGCCAAAGCAAAAAACAAAAAATAGCGAAATCCAAATTCATTATTTTCCCACAATTTCAAATGACGGAATTAAAAACCGTCACTTTTCAACAAAATGAAATAACGGAATTCAAAATTCGTTATTTTCTCACAATTCCAAACGTCGGAATTAAAAACCTTCCTTTTTCAAACAAAAAATGAAATAACGAAATTCAAATTTGTTATTTTCACATAATTTCAAATGACGGAATTAATAACCGTCACTTTTCAAGAAAATGAAATAACGGAATTCAAAATTCGTTACTTTCTCACAATTCCAAACGACGGAATTAAAAACCGTCCTTTTTCAAACAAAAAAAGAAATAGCGAAATTCAAATTCGTTATTTTCCCATAATTTCAAATGACGGAATTAAAAACCGTCACTTTTCAAGAAAATGAAATAGCGAAATTCAAATTTACTATTTCCACAAATTTCAAATGACGGAATTAAAAACCGTCACTTTTCAAGAAAATGAAATAGCGAAATTCAAATTCGCTATTTTCACAAATTTCAAACGACGTAATTAAAAACCGTCATTTTTCAAGAAAATGAAATAGCGGATTTCAAAATTCGTTATTTACCTACAATTTCAAAAGACGGAATTAAAAACCGTCATTTTTCAAGAAAATGAAATAGCGAAATTCAAATTCGTTATCTACAAAACGACTCAAACGACGGAATTAAAAATCGTCACTTTTCAAACACAAAACCCCGGACCAATGAGTCCAACACAAAATCCCGGACCAATAAGTCCAAAACGCCAAGTCTAGGACAATTGAGTCCAAAGCCTCGAACCATTGAGTCCAACACAAAAACCTCGGACAAATGAGTCCAACACACAAAATCCCAGACCAATAAGTCCAAAACACCGAGTTTAGGACCAATGAGTCCAAAATACCAAGTCCAGGACCAATGAGTCCAAAGCCCAGGACCAATGAGTCTAACACACAAAATCCTAGACCAGTGAGTCCAAAACACCAAGTCCAGGACCAATGAGTCCAAAGCCCAGGACCAACGAGTCCAACACACCAAATCCCGGACCGATGAGTCCAAAACATCAAACCCCAAAACCTCAACCAACACTGCTTCACCCCTAAGTCCTTCTAGAGACTGTTACAGGGAGACCTATCTAGGATTCTAAGGATCCTCTCAAGCTCGTAATATCACTCCTTAACTTTTAAGGTCCAGACATGGGATTTTGATCCCACATTGTTTACCAACCATTTCGTGCTCGGGCCACATCAAGCGTGACACCCCATTCCGCACTACATTACAAGTCGTAAACCATCGGCCTAAACACCACAAATACAAGCTCTAGATTTTTATCTGTCAAACAAACCTCTTATTACCAAGCTATACATTCCATAATGTCGAAGCCATTTTCACCCTGACCCAGATACGGAGTCTTCAAAAGGGGCCTTTTCCGTTAAAATTGTTTTTGTACGTTTTTTTATAAAACCTAAAGGCCCCTTTTGATCCCTGGTATGAGGACTGATCCGTCACTCCGGTCTAAACCAAAGATTGCGGATTCGGGGGTAAAGGTACGGTTAGGGAAGGTGTTAGGCACCCAGAGCGCCCATCAAACTGACGGCCTCTACTATTTATTTTTAATATTATATATTTGACGAAATTAAGATAAAGAAAGGAAAGGAAAGAAACAAACTTTAAACAATTATTTACAAGGACAAGTTTATTAGGTTATTTAATACAATAAATAGCGAAAATAAATAAAAGACAAGATAAAAGAATTAAATAAAAAGAAAGAGTAAAGAAAAACTTATTTGAATCTGCTACCCTTAAGCCTATTTGAATTTGACTATTAATGAATTTCGACTTTGTCGTAAATTATTGGCTCTTATGCGCTTGTATGGAACTAGGACGATTTATTTGTGGTTTGATTTGAAACTAGAATAGTATATTTGAGACGGTGTATGTGAGAGTAGAATTTATAGGATCTGGGTCTGGTATTGTGTCTCATGGCTTTTTGTATTTATGTCGTCTGTCGTGCTTTTTAAAATATTGTTGTTCGTCCTCGTCTGTGTGTCCCCCCAATTCTTGTCCGTGGCTTTTATTTATATACTAGTGGTCGGTCCACTTTGAGCTTAGATTTAGGTTACTTTTCTTTAGGAGCACCTAGACCAAAACAATATTTATAACTTCACAAACAACTCTACTACTAGTAAAGAGGCAAGTAAAGGTCGGATCCCAAAGGACGGGTATTGATGTAGGATTTTTGATTGCAAGTAGTGGTGTCTAGGGGTGTCACAATTTGGGTTGAGATAAGAAGATCACTAAACTAAATAACAATAAAAGTAAACAAGCAAGATGCCTAAAATGAGATGTAAACAATTGATTAAAAGCACTAGGGTGTCATGGGTTCATAGGGGATTCATGGGAATTGATCATACGAACATATTCTCAAATTATAAGCAAACAATTATTGTTGTGATAGGATCGAGTTGGTTTATATCTTACAATCCTAGGAAGGTTTGGGTCCCGGAGACGAATCGATTAGATTGTACAACACCTACAAGTCGACTTAATCCTCCCTACTCAACTATATGCATGGTCTAATGAGACTCGAGTTGGTTTATGTCTTACAAGTCTCATTGAAAAGGTAAGTGATGGGTAAAAAATGCAAGGATTCATAGGCTTGCATTTCATCAAACATAACATGTGCATAAGTTGAGATCACAACAAGCAAGCAAATAAATTATGTGAACATATTAAATTAAGCATGAATTATCCCCCATGTTGGTTTCCCCTAATTCCCAATTAACCCTAGTTAAGGAAACTACTCACTCATTATCAAGTTTAACATGTTAAAAAGGTTGTCAATCATATTAACAAATCAAAACATGATGAATAAATGAAGATGATTAACAATAATTAAAAAGGGATTAAGAGAATTATACCTAATGATGATTCCAAAATAATAATGCAAAGAATAATAGAAGTACTTGATGATTGATGGAAGGTTGTCAATCTCCCAATAAACCCAAATAATATTCAATTACCTAAAATAAAAGATGATTAATAGAGAAATTAAGAAAATGAGATTTCTATTCAGACTTGATTAGAAGTTGATTACAAGATTAAAGAGAGATTAGAATAATATAAACTACACTAAAGATTGATGAGAAGAACATGATAATCTAATTAGACTAATGGGGTATTTATAGTGGGGATTAGGTGCATAAATTAGGGTTACTAAGGGCTTAAATGACGATTAAGTCCTTGAGGAATCGCTCTTCTCAAGAAAAGATGCGGGTCTCCTTTTAGCTAGTCTTTCAAAAATATGCGCATCTCGAATGAAGAAGGAAGAAGACGTGTTGCTCTGGAGGACAATCCGAGCGTCCAAAAGGTAGGGACGAGCGGATTGTATAGGTGTTGGACGAGCGTCCTGTGGAGCTTCTGGACGGGCGTCCCGAGGGGTGAGACGCTCGGATCTTGGTTCAGCTTGCCATTTCTTCCTCTCTTCTTTTCTTCTTCCAACAATCCTCCGGGATTTTGTCGGGGATGCAAGGATCTCCTTCATCATTGCCCATCTACTACATTATGTATAAAGGCCTTCTAGTCTTGTCTTCTCTTTGATGCTTGGTCATTAAATTTGATCAATTTAGCTCTATTTTGCCATGAAAATGCAAGGTTTGCACTCCTCTCCTACCAAGGAAACAAAACCTCAAAGAATATGCAAAACAAAGGACTAAAGATAGTAAATGACCCAAATATGCACTAAAAAGCATAGTAATGAGACTAATTCGGGGACTAAATATGCTCAAATATTGATCAAATCAAATATCCCCAAACCAAACCTTTGCTCGTCCCGAGTAAAGAGGTGACAAAACTAGGACTCTTATTTAAACTAACCTACTAATATAGCCGATATGAGACAATTAGCGGGTCTCACTCCGCCCCTTCAACTCACAACAAGACAACCATGAGGTAGGATGCCTTATTGCAAGACAAGGTGGGTCTTGCCAAAATGGCGACACATCCAATCATTAAAGCACACAAAATCAAGTAATGGATGCATCTACAAAAAGAATAGCCACTTTCCTGATCTAAGTGGCGGAAATTATCTAAAGGGGAAGCAATTCAAGGGTACACACTCCTTCATAGATATGGTTTCTTCAAACTACTAAGCCTAGAATGATACCAATAAATCACCTCCAAGTTGTGTCAAGCTAGGGTACCTTTGTCCTCAATCGTTAAATGATTTTGTCAAGAATAGACTCCCTATGGTGTTAGAAACACTGGAGGATCACGGAATTCCCCTTTTTGCCTAGACAAGAAGAAGGGCCGTCCCCTCTCTACCATGCACAAAAATGAATATGATGTATAAAGGGATCAATAGTATTTGAGTTTCATGTGGGAGTTTGCTTTTGTTGTTGTTTTTCCCCCCAATTTCCTGTGGCATTAACATTTGAGAACACTTTCTTTTTGCTATTTCTTTTGATTTTTGGCATTTCAATACTTGACAACTTTCAACTTTTGCATTTTCTTTTGAACATTTTCAAAGTCACCCCATTTGTAGGGAGGGTGCCTTATACTTGAAGTATAGGAGTCTATTTTTGCTCCTCTTTTCTTTTGATGCATTTTGCAAACTTTTTGACATTTCATTTCATTTCTTGAACTCAAATTTGAATAATTTTTGTGCCCATTCCCTTTGATGACAAAATGTATGGTAGAACATGGATGAATGATGGTTTCATGGTTTCAAGGGTCACCTTGGAATAAACGGTAGCCAAGGAGTTATCACACCACAAGGTACTCTTGACTAGGCTTTAATCCATGTGGGTTAAAGGATACTAGCATGACACATCCTAGGGTGTTTTACAAGTATTCTAACAAGCAAACTCTTAGGTAGAAAAAGCATCTACTAGGGCCTATGTACACTTGTCAAGCTTCCCAAATAGACGGTTTCGCAAAAATTTTCCTAAACGCAACTGTATGCCATGATGCAACTAACATTAATACATCCTAATGCATATGATTCTACCAACTAGTATGCCAAATAATCTAAATTCAATCCTATAATCACATTGTTTATACTGCATCAATCAAACTGAAGCCACATAGTCATTAACATAAAGAGGAAAAAGGAGATTGGAAAGATCATACCATGCGGTCTTCAATATCCTCATGTCTCGGATGTGGCGTAGTCAATCAATGTGAACAAGGATGAACAAACACAATATATACAAAACAATATATACAAGACTACACTTCAAAGGAAATGAACTTGTTTTTGGATTTTCAAATTTTCAATTTTTTTGGATTTTTCGAAATTTTTGATTTTTTTGGATTTTGAATAAAAGTCAAGTTAGAATTTCCCATCCCCACACTAGTATGGGCATTGTCCTCAATGGCTAATACGATAGGATATTATGCAATGAATATGCACGATTTCTAAACTAAATGCAAGCTATACTAAACTACACTACATGATGCATGTGTTTTTGTTATGGTGGAGAGCATAATTTAAATTATCTCCCAAAGCATATGCATGGACTTCCCCAAACCAAAATAGACATTATTTCTAATGTCATGAATTTCGGGGGAGTTTATGCACATGGAATGCAATGCATGAAACTAAAGATTGTCATTTTGGATTTTACAAGTCGGAAACAATAATAATAAACACCTTAATGAAGCCAAGGTGTTAGTCCTCCAATGTTGCTAGGACTCCACAAAATAAAAACAAATATGGTACAACAAATTATCAAAACATCAAATTCTTTTCATGAAAATTAAAGAGAGAAAGGATAAAGGAAACTTCACTTAAGCCTTGATGGGTGCCTCTTGCCCGCTCCATCAAGCTATGAAGAGATCTCTAGAGATCGCCATCATCCCCCTCTAGGTCACTATCCCAAGCTTCTTTGGATGCATCACTTGCATTGAAGTCCATGAACTCATCTCCCTCACTATTCAGCTCCACCGTATCTCCACCACAAGAGTTATCACTCCCTTCGCCTTCTTGCCCATTTGCTCCTTCATTGGCCCTTGCCAAGTTCGGGAAGAGAATGTCCATTTGGGCCCAAGAGGGAAACATTCCCTCCTCGCTAACCTTCCCATTTTGAATCAAATGGTGGAATTGTGGGTATAGAGCATAGTAGCTATCCAAGGAAGCTTCATATTGACGGAGATGCATGTCTTGGAGAATTCCCGTCATAAAATCGTCTCGAGGAAGGATGAAGGGGTTAGGGTGATTGTATGGTTGGTATTTAAAAGGGTAGGGAGGTATCTTAATCTTTTCATTTTGTTGTTGTGGCTCGTTTTGTTGTTGTTAGGTTTGTGGTGGTGCTTGATTTGCTTGGCTCGGGTTTGCAGGGATGAGGTATGACGGGATTGGGGATAGAGGGCCCCTCCTTGGTGAAATTCTCGGTAAACCGTTCATTAGAAAGTATATAGGATTGCTCCCTTTTGTTATCCATTTGATTCTCTTTTAAAAACCCTTGTGGGTTATCCAATGATGTTGCACAAGGATTAGCTCCTCATTTATCCTTGTATTTCTCGGAAGGGGAGCGTACTCATTGTTCTCATTGAACCTTGGATTCAAGTGTTTTACGAGTCTTATAATGAGTCCTCCATTGACGATATGCTTCATCCCATCGTTGTCCCCATTTCTCAAGGAGTACAAGTGGTGCATTAAAATGATATCCACTTCTTCCTTGGATCTCAAGATATGATTCCATAAATACGAGATCAAGTTCATTCACAATTGCCGGGTCTCGGCGAGAGAGGATAGTTCCGGATAAGAACCGGTAAGTGAGCCTTAGAATAGGGTTTTGGATGTGAAATGCCAAACATTCCTTGATATACAAAAAGTCTCGACCGGTAATGGCTCTCCACAATGGTGCCACACTATACTTCTTTGGTCTTGATGTTCGGGTAGGCGAAACATCCAAACCGAGCACATTTCCAAACTCAACAAGAGTCATCATCCTTGTTACATTCTCCAATCTAAACTCTATGCAAATTGTTTTGTTCAAATTTGTGATCTTTAAGATGTTTAAGAACTCAAGAACAAGAGGTCGGTAGGTTTGCTCATGTAGGTCAAACAAGGTAGAAAGACCGAACAACTCAAAAAGGGCTTCCGTTTGATGGTATATTCCAAGCTTTCTTAATGTTTTATGGCATAGAAATTTGGTAGGAATTATATTCTTACCAATTAGTCGGTGAATGACAAGCCTTTGAACATCGTTCACAAACTCAATGTTGGAAAAATCGTCAAGCTTGGTGAGATCCACAATCTCTTCATGTTCCCTCCAAAGTGTTGATTTGAGAAGTAGATGAGCTTCCTCTCACTCTTGGTCTTCTTCTTTCCCTAAATGAAGATCCTCTTGGTCCCATTCTTTGATTGTAGATTTGGAACTTGATTTGTTGAAAGATGGAGATGCTCTTTGTGAATTAGATCTTGCTTTTGAATCTTTTTAGAACCCTAGAATTTGGGGGTTTTTGTTTTTGTGGAGTGAATAAGTGCTTGAGATATGTTTTGGAGTCATAAGAGAGGGGGTTTTTATATTGTAAGTGGAAAGAAGGATGAGGTGTCACAAATTGTGTGGTGGGGGAGAAATTATATTGCGAAAATCGGGAATAAAAGACACAGGGGGACGAGCGGATTCGTCATCGGGACGCTCGGATTTCTGGGTACTGGGACAAGCGGATTCTCTGTGAGATGCTCGAGTTCTCTTACTGAGAGAAATTCCAGATTTTGAAGTAGCCAGGACGAGCGTATAAAGGTCGGGACGAGCGTCTTGCAATAGTAGGACGAGCGGCTTCTCTGGGAGACGCTCGGATTTTCTTACAGCGAGAAATCCCAGAAAATATTGCTAACGAGACGAGCGGATTCCCAACTTCGACGGGCGTCCAGATCAAGACGAGCGGATTAGCACTTGAGACGCTCGGATTTTGGATCAGAACAAAACAGCTGCTTGTCAGCTCTCGTAGGACGAGCGGATTCCCTGGGGGATGCTCGGATTTCCTGCTTGGACGAGCATCTTCCTCTCGGGACGCTCAGATTCCTCCTGATTTTCCTTCACTCGGATAAAAATGTTTCCCCACACTTGAAAATTAGTTCCTTCATTCATCAAAATGATTAGTGACCCTCCCTCCCTTACTCTCATGGAAAGAATCATATTTATGATAGAAATACAATAAAATTAAAAGTACAAGTAAGAAGGGTTAGTATATTTACAAGTGGTGGTTTAGGGAGGACTCCACCAAACTCTCCTTTTGATGATCTCTTCAAGGATGAGGAGGCCCGAGGTAGGTGACCTCGACCTCTCCAATGAATGCTCCCTCATAATATGGCTTCAATCTTTGGCCATTGACCTTGAATTTGCTTCCATCTTCCGATTTGATCTCAAAGTCTCCCTACTTTCCTACCTCAGTGATCACATAAGGACCCATCCACCTAGATTTCAACTTCCCGGGAAAGAGTCAATACCGGGAATTGAATAGAAGGACTTTATCTCCTTTGTGCAAGGCTTTTTGCTTGATTCTCTTGTCATGAAGAAACTTTGTCCTTTCCTTGTAGATCTTGGCGTTCTCATAAGATTGTAGTCGGAATTCTTCCAACTCTTGAATTTGTATCATCCTCCTTTGACCACTTAATTTGAGATCAAGATTGAGAGCTTTGATTGCCCAAAAAGCTTTGTATTCTAACTCAATTGGCAAGTGGCATGCCTTCCCATAGACAAGCTTGTAAGTGGAAGCTCCTATAGGAGTCTTATAGGCCGTCCTATAAGCCCAAAGAGCATCATCAAGCTTCATACTCCAATCTTTACGAGTCTTGTTTATAACTTTCTCAAGAATTTACTTGATCTCTCTATTCGAAACTTCAACTTGACCGCTAGTTTGAGGATGGTATCCTAAGCTGGTTCTATGTTGAACACCATATTTGGTCAAAAGGGATGTGAGCTTCTTTTCGTGAAAATGTGTTCCTCCATCACTTATGATTGCTCTAGGGACTCCGAATCTTGGGAAGATTATTTTATTAAAGAGCTTAGTGACCGTTTTTGCATCATCGGTTGGGGTGGAATTGCCTCCACCCATTTTGAGACGTAGTCTACGGCCAGAAGGATATATTTGTTTCCTTTGGATGTCACGAACGGCCCTTGTTAGTCGATCCCCCAAATGTAGAAGATCTCCACCTCTAGTATGCCCCTTTGTGGCATTTCATTCCTCCAAGAGATATTCCCCGTCCTTTGACAAGCATCACAATGAAGGATGAATTCCCTTGCATCTTGGAACATCGTAGGCCAATAGAAGCCTGATTGAAGAATTTTTGCAATGGTTCTCCTTGCTCCCTGGTGTCCACCATAAGGTGATGAGTGGCATCCTTCCAAAACTCCTTGAATTTCTCATTGAGGGATGGACCTTCGGTAGAGCCCATCACTACACTCCTTGTAAAGATTTGGGTCATCCCAAAAATACCTCTTTACTTCGAATAAGAACCTCTTCCTTTGGTTGTAGTTTAAGTTTGGAGGGAGTACTCTTCCAACAATATAGTTGGCATAATCGGCAAACCATGGGGTGATATGTCTCTCAAGTTGTGTTTGAATAGCCATCAAGATATCATCGGGGAAAGAGTCATTGATCGGTGTTTCTCCTTCTTCATCATGAAACCGGATTCTTGATAAGTGATCCGCCAATACATTCTCGGCTCCTTTCTTATCTCTTATTTCCAAGTCGAATTCTTGAAGAAGCAAAATCCATATCAACAACCTCGGTTTTGCCTCTTTCTTTATCAAGAGATGTTGAAGGGAACGGTGATCCGAAAAGACAATCACCTTGGATCCAAGTAAGTAGGAACAGAATTTATCCAAAGCATATACAATGGCAAGAAGCTCTTTCTCGGTGGTATCATAGTTCACTTGGGAAGAATCAAGAGTCTTGCTTATATAGTAGATAGCATGTAGAGCTCTCTCTACCCGTTGGCCAAGAACCGCTCCAACGGCGTAGTTACTAGCATCACACATAATCTCGAACGGTAGTTCCCAATTCGGTGGTTGAATGATCGGTGCCGAGATTAGTGCTTCCTTGATTCTATTAAAGGCTTCAACACACTCATTAGTGAAATGGAATTGGGCATCTTTAAGTAAGAGTTGAGTGAGGGGTTTCGCAATTTTTGAGAAATCTTTTATGAAACGACGATAGAAACCCGCGTGACCGAGAAAACTTCTCACCCCTCTAACATTCACGGGAGGTGGGAGTTTCTCTATCACCTTAACCTTAGCTTTATCGACCTTGTTGCCCTTTTCCGAGATTAAATGACCCAAAACAATTCCTTCATTGACCATGAAGTGACATTTTCCCCAATTTAAAACGAGACTAACATCTTCACATTTTTGCAATACAAGAGAAAGATTATGCAAGCATGAGTCAAAGTCTTTTCCATAAACGCTAAAATTATCCATAAAAACTTCCATTATGGTCTCTAGGTAGTCAGAGAAGACACTCATCATGCATATTTGAAAAGTAGCGGGGGCATTACACAAGCCAAAAGGCATCCTCCTATAAGCAAAAGTACCATAAGGGCATGTGAAGGTGGTCTTGTCTTGGTCATCCGGGTTTATATGGATTTGAAAGAATCCCTAATACCCAGTAAGGTAGCAAAAGAACTTGTTGGAGGCTAGCCTCTCAAGCATTTGGTCAATGAATGGTAGGGGAAATGATCCTTTCTTGTTGCGGAATTCAATTTTCGATAGTCAATATACATACGCCAACCGGTGATCTTCCTTGTGGGTATTAGCTCATTCTTTTAATTTGTCACTACCGTGGTACCTCCTTTCTTAGGTACCACTTGAACGAGGCTAACCCACAAAGAGTCCGATATGGGATATATGATTCCCGCATCAAGTAATTTCATAACCTCTCCTTTAACAACTTCTTGCATGTGGGGGTTTAATCTCCTTTGAGATTGGATGGTAGGTCTATGGTCCTCCTCTAGATGAATTCTATGAATACAAAAGTTGGGACTTATCCCCTTAAGGTCATCTAGACTATAACCTATAGCCTTTTCATGTTGTTTCAACACATCAAGCGATTTTCCCAATTGGTTTCCATCAAGTTTGTCATTAACAATCACGGGTTTGGTCAATTCATCAAGGTAAGCATATTTCAAATTTGGGGGAAGGGGTTTTAAAGTTGGAACTTGTACCTCACTTTCCTCCATTGAAGGTTCATTGAGAACTTGCTCCATTTTCATTAGACACTCCATTCTCATGGCATACTCAACTTGTTCTTCAAGCTCACTAATCTCATCATACTCAAATTCCATGACACATTCTTCTTCCTCTTCGGTTTGTATGATGTCTTCTATGATTGATTGCTCTTGTTCCATGGGTTGATATGCTTCCACAAAGATGTTATGTACTAATTTGGATTGTTCATGAGTAAGTTCTTTGTTAGCTAGAGCGGCCTCAAGAAGATCTACCTCCAACTCCCAATGCGTATTTTTGGCCTCACTTGCTTCCAAGACCTCCAATGCTTGAATGGGGTCTTTTAAGAAAGGTATACTCAAGTGGTCCTCAACAAAACAATCTATAATATCCATCTTGCAAAATATCGAACAACTTGAAAATAATTAGAACAAACCTTGAGGAGTTTTACTTTCCCAAGGCAAAGAAAGACACAACTAATAACAATCAAAGAAAATCAAAACAAGTTAACACCGTCCCCGGAAACGGCGCCATTATTGGTCGGTCCGCTTTGAGCTTAGATTTCGGTTACTTGTCGTTAGGAACACCTAGCCCAAAATAATATTTATAACTTCACAAACAACTCTACTACTAGTAAAGAGGCAAGTAAAGGTCGGATCCCAAGGGACGGGTATTGATGTAGGATTTTCGATCAAGTAGTGGTGTCTAGGGGTGTCACAATTTGGGTTGAGATAAGAAGATCACTAAACTAAATAACAATAAAAGTAAAAAAGCAAGATGACTAAAATGAGATGTAAACAATTGATTAAAGGCACTAGGGTGTCATGGGTTCAATGTTTGGGTCCCGGAGCCGAATCGATTAGATTGTACAACACCTACAAGTCGACTTAATCCTCGCTACTCAAAAATATGCATGGTCTAATGAGACTCGAGTTGGGTTATGTCTTACAAGTCTCATTGAAAAGGTAAGTGATGAGTAAACAATGCAAGGATTCATAGGCTCGCATTTCATCAAAAACATAACATGTGCATAAGTTGAGATCACAACAAGCAAGCAAATAAATTATGTGAACATATTAAATTAAGAATGAATCATCCCCCATGTTGGTTTCCCCTAATTCCCAATTAACCCTAATTAAGGAAACTACTCACTCATTATCAAGTTTAACATGTTAAAAAGGTTGTCAATCATATTAACAAAGCAAAACATGATGAATAAATGAAGATGACTAACAATAATTAAAAAGGCATTAAGAGAATTATACCTAATGATGATTCCAAAATAATAATGCAAAGAATAATAGAAGTACTTGATGATTGATGGAAGGTTGTCAATCTCCCAATAAACCCAAATAATCTTCAATTACCCAAAATAAAAGATGAACAATAGAGAAATTAAGGAAATGAAATTTGTATTAAGATTTGATTAGAAGTTGATTACAAGATTAAAGAGAAATTAGAATAATATAAACTACACTAAATATTGATAAGAAGAACATGATAATCTAATTAGACAAATGGGGTATTTGTAGTGGGGATTAGGTGCACAAATTAGGGTTACTAAGGGCTTAAATGACGATTAAGTCCTTGAGGAATCGCTCCTCTCAAGAAAAGATGCGGGTCTCCTTTTAGCTAGTCTTTCAAAAATATGCGCATCTCGAATGAAGAAGGAAGAAGACGTGTTGCTCTAAAGGATAATCCGAGCGTCCAAAAGGTCGGAACGAGCGGATTGTATAGCTGTTAGACGAGTGGCCTGGTGGTTTGGATGAGCGTCTTGTGGAGCTTCTGGACGGGCGTCCCGAGGGGTGAGACGCTCAGATCTTGGTTCAGCTTACCATTTCTTCCTTTCTTCTTTTCTTCTTCCAACAATCCTCCAGGATTTTGTCGGGGATGCAAGGATCTTCTTCATCATTACCCATCTACTACATTATGTGCAAAGGCCTTCTAGTCTTGTCTTCTTTTTGATGCTTGGTCATTAAATTTGCTCAATTTAGCTCTATTTTGCCATGAAAATGCAAGGTTTGCACTCCTCTCCTACCAAGGAAACAAAACCTCAAAGAATATACAAAACAAAGGACTAAAGATAGTAAATGACCCAAATATGCACTAAAAAGCAAAGGAACGAGGCTAATTCAGGGACTAAATATGCTCAAATATTGATCACATCAACTAGGTTGGACTAGTATGTCATTGGTCACATCACACAACACTCCTTGATCAACAACAATTACCCCTCTAATAATAATCAATAACCAAACATTATCGCTTTGATGTTACCGCGTTTCCTTCTTTAACTTCCACTAGGACATCCTTTTGCAATTCATCCATACCTTACAAGCTGTCATCATGAATTCATGCATAGTGTCAAAGTGATAAGGTTTAATGCCTTTGTTTATGCTTATCCCCTATTGAACATCAAATTTAATGTTAAAATTTGCTCGTGTAAATATTCGTAAATTGAACCCATTTTCGCATGGAAAGTTGTGGGCTTTTCGGAATGGGTTGCTTAAAAATAGGACTTGAAAGAGGTTTTTATGCCATTTTAAAGGTTTTTCGCAAAATAAGCGTAAAGAGCCTTTAATTAGAACAAAGTCCATTTTCATTTCGTCATTTAGTTTTTGCCTCATCATCGGTTACCTATCAGGCTAGTAGACAACTTTGAGGTGTCTACAGAAGCCCTCACTTTGACCGTGTCTAAATAAGACTGATACGTGCAATTTATATAGTCTTTTTAGCCTCTTATTGCACGCATTTCCATGTTGCTTTCATAGTTTTGTATTGCAAAATGCCCCGAATAGGCTACTTTGGTTTTGTTTCGTCTCATTTGCAGGAAAGGACTTCAAAGTAGTGAAATCGTGCCTTATTCAGTCCCCCTAGCATGCATTTATGGAGATGGAGGTTTTAGAGCGGAATTGTTGTGTCTTGGGAGCCCTTTTCCTCGATCGAGTGGTTTTGACGGTTTAAGGTGTTCGATCGAGTCCCTGCTGAACTCGATCGAAGTGTGCTATTCTGGAGGTTCTCGTTTGAAGCCCTAACTTGTTCGATTGAGAGGATTTGTTGAAGAACTGCTCGATCGAGAGGAATGAAATGCCTCGATCGAGAGTTTTGCTTATTTACTCGGGATTTTTATTCCGTGGTTATCTTAATTAGTCTTTAGTTTTAGTTAATAAACTCTTCCCTATATAAGGTGAAGATGTCATTAGGTTAAACTATCTCTCTTTTTACACTCTTTAATCATTCCCTAATTACTTTAAGCAGACACTTTGCTCTTCCTTTCTCCTTTGCCACGTACTTGTGTTGTTATTGCCGGATTCATCTCTTTGTAATCTTTCTCTACTCTTTATACTCAATCTAATTTCTTTTTCTCTTAATCGTTTGCTTCTTAATTTCTGTTTAATTATTGTTATTAGTTTATGATTAATATTTATTACTCTTTTATTATGTCTTTCGCTAGTTTATTCATCGTTATTATTGTTAGTATCATTAGTAGCATGAGTAGCTAAATCCTTTTATGTTAGGATTAAGGGAGCCATGGTAGTGAGTTGACGATGTTGTAAATAGGTTAGATGATTAAACTGTGAGAACTGTTTTATGGCAATATAATTGTAATCGTTTAGTTGAGTGCACGCTTCTAAACTAGTTAAATCAGTTAAATTCGCTCCTAGATCAGAAGATTGGAATGAACAGACCTGTTATGAACAGTAGACTACCCTAATGAGAACGAAATTTAAGTTAGTTGTATTCTAGGGTGGATAGCGGACCGGAAGGACCTTTTCCTTACCCTTCTCACATTAGATCGTCTGATCTATTTATGACTGAGTTGATTATCTGCCATGGTGAAACGACTTCCTAGCATATTTCTCTTTAATTAATTACATCTTTAGTTCTCTGATTTTTCATTGCTCTTTTCTCTTGCCTTAATCTCTCTTAGTTTATAAATCAATTTAAAACCCCCATTTATTACCAGACACTCTTAAATAGCAGATAGATATAATAGCCTCCCTGTGGAGATTGACCCTACTTCCACTAGCTTCTGTTAGTTGTTTTAGGTATTTATTTTTGGTACTAAACGACGGGTATCAAATTTTGGTGTCGTTGCCGGGCAGGCAATTACACTATTTTATCTGTTTATTTTCATTTGTTTTCGTCTCAGGGAATTTTTAATTCCTTAAGACAGTTCTTATTTATTTTCTCTAGTGTTGTTTATGTCCAGGTCTAACAGGTTAGAATTAGTTCCAGCTGATCCTGAACTAGAGCGGACTTTTCGCTATAGACAAAGATTGCTGAGAAAGAATCAAAAGGAAGCCTTGAGTACTTTTGAACCCGATCTGTAACACCCCTAATTTCCATAAAATAATTCTAAAATTTTATTTTCCCATATTTCATATTTTATTTTCCGGGAAAATATCCGTCTCTTGTCTTTTGGGCTCATTGGGCTTGAAAACAGTGAAGACCCATTCTTTTCTTGGATTTCACGTGTGGTTTAGTGTATATGGGTGAGTTTTGGGCCTAAGCTTGAAATAAACCCATGAGCTTCTCTATATATAATAAGGGAAACCAAACCCTTGTTTCTCTTTTCTCAAAACCCTAAACCTAATTCTCTCCTCCTCTCTTCCTCCTTTGTGCCGTGTGCCTCGACCCTTCCTAGGGTTTCGTGCGCCTCCTCCTTTCTCCTCCTTCATCATCTTTCGTGCTTAGATCGATCCTACTTCTTTGATTTATCTATCTTCTTCGTAAGTTTTTATGTTTCGCGTAGTTTATATATATATATATATATATATATATATATATATATATATATATATATATATATAGTTAGTATATTTATTAGATTCGTTATCTTTGGCACGTGGATGATTTTTATAAAGGCGTGGAAACTGCACCTGGAGAAGACATCTACATCGTTGAAGACGATCTCTAGGATTTAATTGCTTAATAAGGTAACTAGGTGTTTTTCTTTGATTGTGTTTATGTCAATTGATGTAATTTACATGATTTAATAATTGACTTGTGTAAATAGAACGTGTTTGATTGTTTATTTTCATGTTTAATTGTGTTTGTGTATTTACGTCTGTGTTTTATTATTTAAATTGCATAACGTATCTTCCCTATGCTCCGTTTGGGTGTTTAGGACGTGCAGCTAGGGTTCCCTATGGAAACCCTAGTGGCGGCTTGGTGGGTGTTGGGGAGAAGACCTAGAGTTATGGATGAACTAATATAACTTTGAGATTATGGCTCAATGTTATAGCTGGGTTGGTACAACTCTTGGGTCGTGATAAAGTTATAGACGAAGCCGTATAACTTTGAGATTATGGCTCAATGTTACAGCTGGGCTACTATAACTTAAGTCACATGTCAATATTATAGCTAATGCTAATATAATATTAGACTAATGAAGTCAATGTTATAGCACAGCTAATATAACATTGAGTTACGAGGTAAGGTTAATGTTAAAGTTATAGTTGGGGTACTATAACATTGAATGGTTAATGTTAAAGTTATAGCTGGAGTACTATAACATTAATTGTTAATACTTGTTCACATGTTGTGTTGTGTTCAGTTATTAAATGACATTGTGTTTGCATATATATTTGGTTACACTTGTTCATGTGATAAGTAAGATGGTCAGTTACACTATCCTATGAGTTGAGTCGTGATGTTGTTCACGCATGTTGGTACAGTCAGTTATACTGTGCATTTGTGGTTTGCTAGTTTGAATAGATGATGGTAGTATCAGTTATATACTATCGGAACGAACTAACTTCACCCGTCGATGCGGGATTTCTTTGGTCTATGTTCGGGGGGGGGTAGCAGAGGCAGTGGTTATACTCTCTGTTCCCCGAGTTTCATTCGGTTTACCGAGAGTCTGGCCAGGTGTTAGAAATATAGGTAGTGGTTATACGCTATACATAGTACCGTGGAGGAAGTGGTTATACGCTCCACACCGATAGAGGCAGTGGTTATACGCTCTGTCAGCTAGAGACAGTGGTTATACGCTCTGGCAAGTTAGAGGCTGTGGTTATACGCTCTAACGGGCGTTCGCTATATATGCTTTGTTGTTAGCTTTATGCCTTCTGTTGTTGTGGATTGTGTTTTACCGTGTTTGCTATGCTTTAATGCTAGCTTTGTGCCTTAAAGTTGTTGTGGGTCGTTTGTCGCTACTAGTCTTGTAAGTGTTCATGGTCTAGTGGTTGTATATGGTCTAGGTTTGCATGACTGCATTCGTCTAAGGTTGATAAAGTCATGGTAAGCTGTATTTGGTTTTCATGAGCATAGATGGTCTCACATGTTTACTGTTTATGCCTTTCAATTGTTATTGATTATATTCAATTGTTGTAAACATAACTGGAAGGGCATCTAGTTACTCCCGATTGATTGTCGACCCCCATTCTCAGGTTGTTCAGATGTTTGCTGTTTGGATGATATCTTGTTGGGGAAGTGCTGTGCAGCGAGATGAATAATAAATTAGGAGTTTGTTTTCATGTTATCAGAACCTTTGAATAATGTATTAGTTTGTTTTTGTTTTAGTAGCGAATCGGATTGGTCAGGTGTTTCTGCCACCTTGACCCTTTTATCAGTATCGTACTCTAATATTTATTTTACATAAGTTTTTCCTTTGCTTTATAATCCGGGTTGTTACAGTTGGTATCAGAGCGAACACGCTCCCAACTCTCACTTAGTTGACGACTAAAATAAATGATCTAGTTAATGAGTGAGAGTAAATGGGGTAGAAACCAATAGGATTTGTTGGTTTTCTTATGTTTGTATAGTGTATGAGTAGTTGTTTGGAGTGGTACTTAGGTTCTACCACTTATAACGATATTTCGTTCTTGCAGATGGTGCGCAACGGAAATAGTGAGTCTGATGTCGATCGCATCAGGAGACTTGAGGCCGCTTTGGTATCTATGGCCGAAGGTTTCACTAATCACCTCAACAACAACAACAACAACAACAACCATCCACAGCAGACTGTGTTTGATCACTTTGCTCATCACCATCCTCCTACCTATGATGGTGCGAATGATCCTACTGCTTTGGAGGCTTGGATTCGAGAGATCGAGAAGTTTTTCCACGCTACTGGTTGTCCTGAGGATCAGAAGGTGGATATCGCCACCTATTATCTGAAGGACGAGGCCGACAACTGGTGGGCTTTTGCTAGAGCTGGTATGGAAGTTCAACCAGGATATGGTTGGGCTGTTTTCTCCGAAGCTCTAAAGAAAAGGTTTTATCCCAAGGAGATACACTGGCATAAGGAGCAGGAGTTCCTTCGTCTACAACAAGGTTCCATGACCGTTGAGCAGTACACCAACAAGTTCGTGAAGTTGTCTCGTTTCATTACTTCTGTAGTTATGGACGAGGTTTCAAGGAGTCGTCGCTATGAGAAGAATCTGGCTCCCAAGGTCCAAACTGCTGTGTCTGTTATTCTTTCGACTTCTTTCCAGCAGGCTTACGATCGTGCTCTTAGTATCTATGATTCATTTCTTGCTACCGAGGCTGAGGAGCGTGCGAAGAGTAAGTTCATAAAGAGGCCTTATGTTGCCCCTAGTGCTTCCCAGAAGAAGCAGAAGTTCGAAGCTCTTCCGTATGCTCTGTGTGATCAGGGTCAAGCCAAGAAGGATATGGTTTGCTTCAGATGCGGGAAAGCTTACCACCCGGGCACGAGTTGTGCTCCTGGTACTCCTATCACATGTTTCACGTGCAAAGCTCCGGGACACAAGGCTCTTGATTGCCCCCAGAAGCCAAAGTTTGATGCTCCTAAGGTTGATGCTCCGAAGACTGGATGAGTGTTCGTGAAGAGTTCTGCTGAAGCAGATGCTAACCCAGATGTGGTTACGGGTACCTTTCTCGTTCACTCTTTATCTGCTTTTGTTCTTTTTGATACAGGTGCGTCGATGTCTTTCGTATCCGAATCCTTTTCCGTCCGAGCTGGACTCTCTTCCGCATCATCCGTTCATACCTCTATATCCCTTCCTATGGGTGAGATTGTTTCTTGCTCCGTTCTTTTCAAGGACGTACCTATCACTATTGCAGGGGCGATCCTTCCTGTCGATCTCGTCCAATTCAAACTCGGAGAGTTTGATGTGATTTTGGGTATGGATTGGTTATCTCGCTATGACGCTAAGTTCTTGTCTCGTGATCAGAAGATCATGCTTTAGAGTCCTACAGGTTCAAGGGTTTCTTATCAAGGTGTTAGGGTTACACCTACGGTCAAGTAGGTTTCTACTATGAAGATGGTTAACATGGGTAGAAAGGGTCGTCAGATCTATCTGTGCAGTGTTCAGCGTAATTCAGTTGATCCTAAGTTAGAGGATATCCCTGTGGTTAGGGAGTTTCCCGATGTCTTTCCTGAGGATCTACCTGGTATTCCTCCTAAGTGAGATGTAGAGTTATCGATCGAGTTGCTACCTGGAACTGGTCCCATTTTGAAAGCTCCTTATCGTATGGCACCAGCTGAGTTACAGGAACTCAAGAAGCAACTTGAGGAGATGATCGATAAGAGTTTTATCCGACCGAGTGCTTCGTCGTGGGGTGCTCCTGTGTTGTTTGTTAAGAAGAAGGATGGTAGTATGCGGTTGTAAATTGACTACCATGAGCTGAACAAGGCTACTATCAAGAACATCCTTTGCCGAGGATTGAGGATTTGTTTGATCAGCTTCGTGGTGCGAATGTGTTCTCAAAGATCGATCTGAGGTCTGGCTACCATCAGATTCCAGTTAGGAATGAGGATATTCCTAAGACTGCTTTTCGTTCGAGGTATGGCCACTATGAGTTCGTGGTGATGCCGTTTAGTTTGACGAATGCACCTGATGTTTTCATGGATCAGATGAACCGCACTTTCAGCAAGTATTTGGATAAGTGTGTCGTGGTGTTCATAGACGACATACTGATTTATCGAGAGACGAGGCTGAGCACGAGCATCATCTTCATGTTATATTGGAGACTCTGCATAAGCAGAAATGGTATGCTAAGTTCTCAAAGTGCGAGTTTTGGTTAAAGGAAGTTACCATCTTGGGTCATGTGATATTTGGCGATGGAGTCGTGGTTGATCCGTCGAAGATTCGAGATGTGGTTGAGTGGGAAAGTCCAAAGAATTGTTAGGTTCATAAACCTATTATTAGACTCCTCTAATAGTGAACTAATTAACTTGTTAATTATTTGTTCTTTAGATCTAGTGCATGCATAACAAAATGAAAGATTTATAAGAAGAACAATATTCCTTACATTGTTAGGTGTTTCGAAATAATGGGCACAAGTAAGGTCACCTTCCTTCACTTGTTCTTGAGCTAAATATGATGGATGATCCTCCTAAGACTCCAAGTATAGAAGCCACTCCAATAAATTGCACCCAAGATTAATCCCAAAAATTCCTACTAATATTAACTAGATATATAGTAGAAATATAACCTTAATAATACTAATGTTCTTGTATTACTACCTCTAGTAATAGGATGATGAGTATTAGTATTGTAGAGAGTTTTTATCAATTTTGCATGTGAGGAAAGTTAGAGAGAAGCATAAGCAAAAGCAAGCAAAAACTAGTGGAAAAATATGATCAACAAAATTGCCCATATAGAGAGCCAAAACCGGTTGGCATTAGGCAAAGGGGGAATCTTCCCCTTTTGTTTTTACTTGTTTGTTTATGATGGGTAGAGTGTAGGAGACAAGTGTGTAAGATGTAGCATGAAAAGTGTTGTCTGATATGTCACAATCACACAATAACCAACACCTACAAAAGACAAAAGAGCATCTCTTGTGCTCTTAATATGACCGAAATATTGGTCTTATTTTGGTCCATTTTTGCCTTTTGTCATTTGTCCCACAAATGCTTATAAGTCATATGTTTAACAATCTTACAAATTTAATTATTAATGTAATCATTTAACACTTAAATATTACAATTAATAATATAATATACACTCCACTTTTTGAGTAGTATACTACCATTATATCAACATATAATGGGTCCCATAATTTCTAGTTAGTTAAAATTACAACTTATTGTAACTTTAAATAACTAATTACCTCTACCTCAAAACTTCTATTAATACCTCAACCAATTTAGTAATATAACACTTAATTACTAAATTTAATCTTATTTAATCACATTACAATAAGACGCAAAATTGCACTCCCATAATTAAGGAATTAATTAATCTGTATCGCATATAATTAATTAAATATCTATTTGCGCCTCATCCTATGGTGTGACCTAAAGGGATCAACTGACCACCACTGTCACACGACAGTAATGTCAAACTCTAGTTAGCCAATCATTACCGATTAATGACGGTCAGTCGACTGTATAAAGAATCATCCCTCACGTATTCTTAGTATGAGATTTAATAATGATATTTAAATCATATGATCGCACTATTGTTGAGGACACATTTCCCAACAATCTCCCACTTGTCTTCGACAAGTGTGCGTCACCAATTCTCTTGTTCTATTACAATCTCCCACTCAATGCAAGGTGTCTTGCAGGTCGTACCTACATTTGATCATATCTTGAGTGGTTTTCTCGATCTGGACATTAACTGTCTGACCGGAATTATCTATCAAAGATACCTTCCGAGCGTGGCCACGCATTTCCAGTTAACTACTCCTCGAGTGGCCTTGAGATTTCAAACAACCCTGACAAGTGGTGGACAATTCTTATCGCCCTATTCCCTTCATAAATCAAAGCTAATCAGAAGTTGTGCCAACTTGGGCGAATAGTCTCTAGTCAAAAGAATTCACTCATAAGAATACTATAGTAGCTCTTGCCACGACCAGGCTTTATGAATTACCAGAACTCTATAAGCGGTCACGCCCGACGATTGTCCCATACATCCGCCCTATGTGATCGACTAGTCATCCCATATAACTCTATGGCACTTGAACTTGCCATCAATCGCATCACACTCTAGTCACTTAGAGACGTCACCTCATATAAGTAACTAGGGGTGAATACCATGTCAATCCAGTTCACTTTAATGGGGTTCAATTTGTCTCTACAACCCATTCGGATACGACAAGGTAGCGGGTGAGTTTAATAAAATTCAAACGATAAATGTGATTATCACATATGAACAGTCAATACACTATTACAACTTCATATTTTATAATGTTTAGTGTATTATAACACTAGTTAAAATGCAATACAAGCTTGGCAAGTGGATATACCCGATATCCATATATTCCAACTTTATTAATTGCTATTTTCTTCCATTCAATGTTATCTCTAATGACATGAATTTCGCTAAGTATATGTCTAGACTTCATACTAGACCTGAGCTCTTTAACTTGAAAGAAGCTCCCACTGTTATCGCATAACTTGTGATAAAGTCATTTGTAGAGGGATTCACCCTTAATCCCTACGTTGACCATTTAATCACTATTTACTTAGAATCCTTTTTTGTAGAATTTGCAATGCGTGAAACTAAAACACTTTTCTTAGTTTCTTACTCCTTAGTCAATAACATTAGCTTAGGATTTCATCAAATCTTTTTAAGCTTGGAAACTAAAGTTTGTGCAACCCTTCAACACCTAACTTAGTTTATCATCCAAACATGTGTACAAGTCATCAATTGTACTTTAAGGCTTTCACAAGCCCATCTTATGAATTAACTTATTATTGACTCATAATGTACCTAGCAAATGGTACATCACAGCACGTGCGTGAGTTGGCATACATAATCGTTCTAATGGCGGAAACATTAGCAATAGATTTCATGTAATCAACAACTTAATGGGTTCAGTGAACGACTATGATTGCATCATAGTAATTCCACTTTCATCATCATGAATAAGCCATTCAACTTTGTTGATGTTAAACAGATACGAAAGAACTTATCCTCATAAGACTCTCAACTCTATGCCAATATATTTTCACATAGATTCGGTAATCTAAAGTATATTGCACCCTTTCCTAGTCTCCCAATCACTCTTGCCAGAAGAGAGAATTGGTACATTTTTCTCAATAAGTAATATGTTATCAACATATAAGACATAGAGAAACAATTCCAGCTCCCACTTAACTTCATGTATATCATGATTCTTCAATCATATGAATGAAACAATTCACTATAATCACATGAACGAAAAGTATAATCCTTTAATGCTTGCTTAAGATCATGCTAAGATCACTTAAGAAGGCTACACATAATTATTAGGATTCTTAGATCTTCATCTAAGATTTCGTGTTTCAAACACTTCCTTCTCTAAATTCTCATTTTAGAAAAGCGAATTTTTATTTGCCATTCTTCATTAAAATGAAATGCGACAATTCCTAACATAATTTATCTTGATCAACATCTTCATGTAAATCTTATGCATTTATGTACTCTTAAGCTCTATTTACTTTTGAGGAGACCCTCGCCTTAAAGTAAATCTACTCTTGAGTAACAATTTTCGGATTGTAATGCGATGGCTCGTAAGTAACAAGGTCATGATACTATCACTTTCACAAAGTAATATTTTTGAACAATAAGACATGTGCGAAAAACTCCCACTGAACTATGCTCTCATACTATCTTCATAGATAATAGTTCAATACCAACTCCCACTCTATAATTCTATTACTTTCACAAAGTAACATTTCAACTATAAGAGATGTTTGTGACGATTCAATCTACTCTCACTCTATCTCTCAGAAATACATCTAATTTCTTGAGAGATAGCTTTGTGAGTCACAAACATATATATTTAATGGAGTATTAGGAGTTTACTTAGACCAGTATTAGATTTCAAAAGGCCATCCTAACATGGCAGCTTGATAGTATACGAGTCTTATCCATGTCATCTGTTTAGTAGACTCTCTATTCTAGGTATCTCATGGTTGACCATCCGTTTAGAATAATGTGTCCATATGGTATCGTGAATTCCCTATTTGATGAGTTCAAAAGCTCATTATAACTTTATAATTGATCTTACATAAGTAAGTTGTTACTTTAAGTAACAAAGGCATAAGGAGAATCAAATTCATAGCTTATGGATATATAATGATCTCATCATCATAATCGTCTAATCAACCAATTTAAGTTGTTTATCTAATGTTTCTCTCCGCAAGTAATTAATGATGATGACTTTAGAACAAATAACATAGTAAAACAAGTGATTTGGGTTGAAAACCAAATCACCAATATCCAAAATACAACCCGTGTTTAAAGGATACAAAATAATTTCCAAGTCACACAAGGAAATCAAAATAGTTCAAAAAACATGAAATACATCATAAAATTAAAGACAAAGCAAATTAAAGCCAAGCTTCCTTTGATCCATCACCACGGTCGGCTACTCTAGCTTCCCATATGATCCTCTAGGTTTGCTTTTCCTTGCCCTTGTCCTTGGTAGGAGCCCCTATTTACAATAAAAAGGGTAATCATCACAACTTGTATCACATACTAATTGAGATTGAAACATAAAAGAGAGGGATAGTTATATACCTACTGGAATAACCTTTCCAGCTTTGATGTCGCCAAGGTATTTGGAACAGTTTCTCTTCCAATGCCCAACACCACAACAATAGTGGCACTTGTCCCCAGTTGGGGCACTGTACTTGGGCTTGGAGGAGCTTGCTTCATAAGACTTAGCTTTGTTCCTGTTGGGAGTTCGCTTCTTTTCCTTTTTCCCGCCTTTCTTGAAGGTTCCCTTGCTCTTATGATTGACATTGAGCACATCTTTTGTGGTGCTAACACTTAGCCCCGTGTCCCTTTCGGCTTGGACAAGCATTTTGTGCAACTCATCAAGGGAAAATTTCTTATCTTGCATATTAAAATTCACCCGGAATTGAACATATGCTTTGATTTTGCTGAGGGAATGAAGTATTCGATCAATTACGAGTTCATTAGGAATTTCCACCTTATGCATTTTCAAGGTCTCAACATGCTCCATCAACTTGAGCACATGAGGGCTCACTTTTTGGCCCTCTTTGATGTTAAGATAAAAAAATGCGGAAGCCGCCTCATATTGAATGACCCTAGGAGCTCGTGAAAACATGTTCACAAGCTTCATATAGATCTCATGAGCGGTGCTAATCTTTATAGCACTTCGTTGGAGTTCGGCCTCCATAGCAAAGATCAAAACATTTTTTATCGCGGCAGACTCCCTTTGGTAAACCTCATAGGTTTGCCTAGCGGCGGGGGTGGACCTAGTAGTAATTTCGGTGGGAGATGCCTCGGTAAGGTAACGAAGCTTGTCGTCACCTTGCGCAGCCAAGCGAAGTTGCGCGTCCCAATCGGCGAAATTGGACCCATTCATTTCTAACTTACATCGATCCATGAAGGATCGGAGCCATGACACATTGGTAAGCGTGGTGGAACTAGTGGATGCGGACGTGATTGGAGTTGCCATTGCGATTGATAAAACAAATTTGACTACAAAATAGGAAATGAAGGAATTAATTATCATCTATCGTTTTAATAATACTCGTAAATTTAACTACAAGTATTGCATTTATATAGTGACCTCCACTCAACTACATAAATGATTCCGAGATCCAAATTCATATCAACTCGAGCATGGTGAGCCGATTCATCCCTTATTAATATAACTCGGTGGATTAACTCTTTAATCGATTCTACTTTTAGAACTCTCGGTCGATAAAAATTACTCTAATTTTCATCTTTAGCCCGGAACACTTGCGACTACGGTCAACAATACTTCCATTGAGTTCAATCCAAATTTCCATGTAATAACTTTTTACTACCCCACTTCGCCAACGTACAAGGTTCGTATTACGGTGAAGTCGGATTAACTCCCTTGTGAAATTGGTACTTCATGGGTTTCTACTTTTTGGTAAGGCTATTTCTCAATTATTATATGTGAGAGGTCTTGTCAATTTATTATCTATCACGTTTTAAGTGAACTAAAGCGGTGAACTACGATAATTATAATTGACACGGTCGATGACTCGATATGATATGCATGTGTTGTTATGGCGATTTGGCAATGCATGATATTAAAAGAAATGCAAAGCAATAAATAAAATTCCTAGTATGACCTTCCTAAAAATAGAAAATCAAATAATCTATTACATATTCGGAAACCAACTCCTTTGGTCCCTTGTATCTTCAAATGGCACGCCTCCCAAGACACCGTCTTCGTCGGATCACCTTTCCGAATGGCACCGTCTTTGAAGATGCTCCATAATTACAAATAATAATAAAAATACAAAGCTATTCCTATTATGCATTTTTAAAATGGAAAAACTAATGAAATAAAAATAAAAGTGATACGAGATCACACTAAATTACAACCGAATCAATATTCCCTTTCATTACGGGTAATATTGATTAAACTAAGGCTATACTAAGATAAAATTACATAATTCAAAATTATATAAATAAAAGACATTCAACAATTGAAATATGCAGCATTATAATATGTACCTATCATGCAAAATGATATGCCAAATCGCCCTATTTAACTTATGTCGTACATATAACCCGGTTTTATGGAAATGCGTGATAATAACCTTTTAAAATCACTAATTAACACTTAAATCACATCTAAGCTCAAGTTATGTATCCTAACACATTTTAGGACTCAAAAATCAGTCATCACTAAATTTTTGACAATAATTCAACTTGATTTAATTTTATGCTCATTTTTTACCTTAAATCTTAATATTTATGAAATAAATCCAAATTAAATTATAGAAATTTCAAAATTTGAATTTTAAACTTTTGAACATTCTGGAATAATTCCATGTTACTCATAATGTCAAAAAAACATGGTTAAAATTTTCGAATTTATTTTGAGAAAATATACTTGCATTTTATCGGTTTTATCTCATAAAATACATAAAGTATCCGAAAATTAATCCAATAATTTTTACAACTTTAGATCTGATAAGTGGGATATTAATGCAACTTAAAATAATTTTCTCAAGCCATGCAATACGTTTTAGCTAATTATTAGACTCCTCTAATAGTGAACTAATTAACTTGTTAATTATTTGTTCTTTAGATCTAGTGCATGCATAACAAAATGAAAGATTTATAAGAAGAACAATATTCCTTACATTGTTAGGTGTTTCGAAATAATGGGCACAAGTAAGGTCACCTTCCTTCACTTGTTCTTGAGCTAAATATGATGGATGATCCTCCTAAGACTCCAAGTATAGAAGCCACTCCAATAAATAGCACCCAAGATTAATCCCAAAAATTCCTACTAATATTCACTAGATATATAGTAGAAATATAACCTTAATAATACTAATGTTCTTGTATTACTACCTCTAGTAATAGGATGATGAGTATTAGTATTGTAGAGAGTTTTTATCAATTTTGCATGTGAGGAAAGTTAGAGAGAAGCATAAGCAAAAGCAAGCAAAAACTAGTGGAAAAATATGAGCAACAAAATTGCCCATATAGAGAGCCAAAACCGGTTGGCATTAGGCAAAGGGGGAATCTTCCCCTTTTGATTTTACTTGTTTGTTTATGATGGGTAGAGTGTAGGAGACAAGTGTGTAAGATGTAGCATGAAAAGGGTTGTGTGATATGTCACAATCACACAATAACCAACACCTACAAATGACAAAAGAGCATCTCTTGTGCTCTTAATATGACCGAAATATTGGTCTTATTTTGGTCCATTTTTGCCTTTTGTCATTTGTCCCACAAATGCTTATAAGTTATATGTTTAACAATCTTAAAAATTTATTTATTAATGTAATCATTTAACACTTAAATATTACAATTAAAAATATAATATACACTCCACTTTTTGAGTAGTATACTACCATTATATCAACATATAATGGGTCCCATAATTTCTAGTTAGTTAAAATTACAACTTCTTGTAACTTTAAATAACTAATTACCTCTACCTCAAAACTTCTATTAATACCTCAACCAATTTAGTAATATAACACTTAATTACTAAATTTAATCTTATTTAATCACATTACAATAAGACGCAAAATTGCACTCCCATAATTAAGGAATTAATTAATCTGTATCGCATACAATTAATTAAATATCTATTTGGGCCTCATCCTATAGGTGTGACCTAAAGGGATCAACTTACCACCACCGTCACACGACAGTAATGTCAAACTCTAGTTAGCCAATCATTACCAATTAATGACGGCCAGTCGACTGTATAAAGAATCATCCCTCACGTATTCTTAGTATGAGATTTAATAATGATATTTAAATCATGTGATCGCACTATTGTTAAGGACACATTTCCCAATAAGAATGTGACGAGGTTCGGAGTTTCCTTGGACTAGCTGGGTATTATCGTCGGTTTGTGCATGAATTCTCTAAGATCGCGAGACCGATGACTCAGTTAATGAAAAAGGAATCCAAGTTCAATTGTACAGAAGCTTGTGAAGCTGCCTTTCAGGAGTTGAAGAAGAGGTTGACTACCGCTCCTGTGTTAACTCTACCAGAAGAGGGCGTCAAGTTCGATGGCTTCTGCGATGCGTCTAAGTTTGGGCTGGGTTGTGTCTTGATGCAGAAGGGTAAAGTTGTGGCTTATGCTTCCCGTCAGTTGGAAGTTCACGAGATGAACTATCCGTCTCATGATCTTGAGTTAGCAGCAGTGGTGTTTGCACTTAAGCTGTAGCGACACTACTTGTATGGAGTCTCTTGCAACTTTATACGGATCATAAGAGCTTGAAGTATATCTTCACTCAGAGAGATCTTAACATGAGGCAGAGACGTTGGTTGGAGCTGCTTAACGACTATAAGATTGAGCTGCAGTATCATGAGGGTAAGGCAAACATAGTTGCCGATTCTTTGAGTCGCAAGGTGTGTCATGATTTGAGATCTGTGTTGGTGTTACCTGATGACTTGAGTCGAGAGTTCCAGAAGATGAGCCTTAAGGTAGTTCTTCCTGGTACTTTAGATTTGAGTGCGATGGTTGCTGAACCCGAGATCCTCCATGAGATCCGAGTTAAGCAAAGAGAGGATGAATACTTAGAAGGAGTTCGAGTCGCTATAAGCGACGGGCGCGCCAGGGACTTCGACGTTGGACCTGATGATGGTCCACGATTCCAAGGTCGTTGGTGTGTGCCTAGCTGTGAGGTCTTAAAATGTAAGATTCTCAAGGAGGCTCATAGTACTCCCTATTCGGTTAATCCTGGTGGTGATAAGATGTATAAGGATCTGAAGCTACATTTTTTGTAGCCAGGTATAAAGAAAGATATCGCTGAGTTTGTGAGCCGTCGCTTGGTTTGTCAGAAGGTCAAGTTCGAACATCAGAGACCTGGTGGTCTACTGCAACCCTTGGAGATTCCCACCTGGAAATGGGATTCGATTTCGATGGATTTCGTTATGGGTTTGCTGAGGTCGCCGAGAGGAATGAATGCGATTTGGGTCGTGGTTGATCGTTTTACTAAGGTCGCGCATTTCATTCCAATGAAGGAGACTTGGTGTCTCGAGGAACTAGCGAATGCTTATCAGCGAGAGATCATTCGTCTTCATGGGGTTCCTAAGGATATCATCTCTGACCGTGATCCGAGGTTTTGTTCTCAGTTTTGGAAGAAGCTTCAGTTGGCTTTAGGCAGTGAGCTTAAGATGAGTACGACTTTTCATGCTGCAACTGATGGTCAGACTGAGCGTACGATTCAGACGCTCGAGGATATGTTGCAAGTATGCTTTGGAGTTCCAAGTTAGTTGGGAGAAGAGTTTACCGCTTGTGGAGTTCTCCTACAACAACAGTTACCAAGCTAGTATTCAGATGGCTCCGTTTGAGGCACTTTGTGGAAGGAAGTGTCGTAGTCCTTTGTGTTGGGATGATTCTAGTGAGGCTGTCGTTCTTGGTCCAGAGTTGGTTCAATTATCGATTGAGCAAGTGAGGTTAATCCGTGAGAAGTTTAAGGCAGACCAGGATCGACAGAAGACGTATGCAGACTTGCGGCGTAGGCCGATTGAGTTTGAGGTTGGCGATAAGGTTTTTCTTAAGGTTTTGCCGATGAAAGGTGTAAAGAGATTTGGGCTTAAGGGCAAGCTTAGTCCTAAGTACATTTGACCGTATGAGGTGCTCGAGAGAGTTGGCGTGGTAGCCTATAGGTTGGCTTTACCTCCAAATCTGTCAAAGTTCACGATGTGTTCCATGTCTCGCAGTTGCGTCGTTATCGCAGTGATCCTTCTCATGTTCTACAGGCTGATGTTATCGAGGTTGAGCCTAACCTGACTTATGAGGAACGTCATGTTCGCATTTTGCAACGTCAGGAGAAGAGGTTAAGGAATAAGGTTGTACCTTTGGTTCGGGTTCTGTGAAGGAGTCAGAAGTTCGAGCAAGAGACTTGGGAAACCGAAGCGTCTATGCGAGAGAAGCATCCACATCTTTTCGAGTGAGGTAGTTCTTTTATCAAGTTTCGAGGATGAAACTTCTTTTTAGGGGGTTGGATTGTAATACCCCTAATTTCAATAATATAATTCTATAATTTTATTTTCCCATATTTCATATTTTATTTTCTGGGAAAATATCCGTCTCTTGCCTTTTGGGCTCTTTGGGCTTGAAAATAGTGAAGACCCATTCTTTTCTTGGGTTTCACGTGTGGTTTAGTGTATATGGGTGAGTTTTGGGCATAAGTTTGAAATAAACCCATTAGCTTCTCTATATATAAGAAGGGAAACCAAACCCTTGCTTCTCTTTTCACAAAACCATAAACTCCTCTCTTCCTCCCTTGTGTCGTGTGCATCCACCCTTTCTAGGGTTTCGTGCGCCTCCTCCTCTCTCCTCCTTCATCATCTTTCGTACTTAGATCGATCCTACTTCTTGGATTTATCTATCTTCTTCGTAAGTTTTTATGTTTCGCGTAGTTTTTATAGTTTTATATATATATATATATATATATATATATATATATATATATATATATATAGTTAGTATATTTATTTGATTCGTTATCTTTGGCACGTGGATGATTTTTATAAAGGCGTGGAAACTACACCTGGAGAAGACATCTACATTGTTGAAGACGATCTCTAGGATTTAATTGCTTAATAAGGTAACTAGATGTTTTCCTTTAATTGTGTTTATGCCAATTGATGTAATTTACATGATTTAATAATTGACTTGTGTAAATAGAACGTGTTTGATTGTTTATTTTCATGTTTAATTGTGTTTATGTATATATGTATGTGTTTTATTGTTTAAATTGCATAACGTATCTTGCCTATGCTCCGTTTGGGTGTTTGGGGCGTGCGGCTAGGGTTCCCTATGGAAACCCTAGTGGCGGCTTGGTGGGTGTTGGTGAGAAGACCTAGAGTTATGGGTTAACTAGTATAACTTTGAGATTATGGCTCAATGTTATAGTTGGGTTGGTACAACTCTGGAGTCGTGATAAAGTTATAGACGAAGCCGTATAAGTTTGAAATTATGGCTCAATGTTACAAATTTGGGCTACTATAACTTAAGTCACATGTCAATGTTATAGCTAATGATAATGTAACATTAGGCTAATGAAGTCAATATTATAGCAGAGCTAATATAACATTGAGTTACGAGGTAAGGTTAATGTTAAAGGTATAGTTGGGGTACTATAACATTGAATGGTTAATGTAAAAGTTATAGCGGGAGTACTATAACATTAATTGATAATACTTGTTCACATGTTGTGTTATGTTCAGTTATTAAATGACATTGTGTTTGCATATATATTTGGTTACACTTGTTCATGTGATAAGTAAGATGGTCAGTTAAACTATCCTATGAGTTGAGTCGTGATGTTGTTCACGCATGTTGGTATAGTCAGTTATACTGTGCATTTGTGGTTTTCTAGTTTGAATAGATGACGGTAGTATCAGTTATATAGTATCGGAATGAACGAACGTCACCCGTCGATGTGGGATTTCTTTGGTCTATGTGCGGGGGGTAGCAGAGGCAGTGGTTATACGCTCTGTTCCCCGAGTGTCGTTCGGTTTACCGAGAGTCTGGCCAGGTGTTAGACATATAGGCACTGGTTATACACTATACATAGTAGCGTGGAGGCAGTGGTTATACGCTCCAAATCGATGGAGGCAGTGGTTATACGCTCTGTCAGCTAGAGGCAGTGGTTATACGCTCTGGCAAGTTAGAGGCAGTGGTCAGACTGAGCGTACGATTCAGACGCTCGAGGATATGTTGCAAGTATGCTTTGGAGTTCCAAGTTAGTTGGGAGAAGAGTTTACCGCTTGTGAAGTTCTCCTACAACAACAGTTACCAAGCTAGTATTCAGATGGCTCCGTTTGAGGCACTTTGTGGAAGGAAGTGTCGTAGTCCTTTGTGTTGGGATGATTCTAGTGAGGCTGTCGTTCTTGGTCCAGAGTTGGTTCAATTATCGATTGAGCAAGTGAGGTTAATCCGTGAGAAGTTTAAGGCAGACCAGGATCGACAGAAGACGTATGCAGACTTGCGGCGTAGGCCGATTGAGTTTGAGGTTGGCGATAAGGTTTTTCTTAAGGTTTTGCCGATGAAAGGTGTAAAGAGATTTGGGCTTAAGGGCAAGCTTAGTCCTAAGTACATTTGACCGTATGAGGTGCTCGAGAGAGTTGGCGTGGTAGCCTATAGGTTGGCTTTACCTCCAAATCTGTCAAAGTTCACGATGTGTTCCATGTCTCGCAGTTGCGTCGTTATCGCAGTGATCCTTCTCATGTTCTACAGGCTGATGTTATCGAGGTTGAGCCTAACCTGACTTATGAGGAACGTCATGTTCGCATTTTGCAACGTCAGGAGAAGAGGTTAAGGAATAAGGTTGTACCTTTGGTTCGGGTTCTGTGAAGGAGTCAGAAGTTCGAGCAAGAGACTTGGGAAACCGAAGCGTCTATGCGAGAGAAGCATCCACATCTTTTCGAGTGAGGTAGTTCTTTTATCAAGTTTCGAGGATGAAACTTCTTTTTAGGGGGTTGGATTGTAATACCCCTAATTTCAATAATATAATTCTATAATTTTATTTTCCCATATTTCATATTTTATTTTCTGGGAAAATATCCGTCTCTTGCCTTTTGGGCTCTTTGGGCTTGAAAATAGTGAAGACCCATTCTTTTCTTGGGTTTCACGTGTGGTTTAGTGTATATGGGTGAGTTTTGGGCATAAGTTTGAAATAAACCCATTAGCTTCTCTATATATAAGAAGGGAAACCAAACCCTTGCTTCTCTTTTCACAAAACCATAAACTCCTCTCTTCCTCCCTTGTGTCGTGTGCATCCACCCTTTCTAGGGTTTCGTGCGCCTCCTCCTCTCTCCTCCTTCATCATCTTTCGTACTTAGATCGATCCTACTTCTTGGATTTATCTATCTTCTTCGTAAGTTTTTATGTTTCGTAGTTTTTATAGTTTTATATATATATATATATATATATATATATATATATATATATATATAGTTAGTTAGTATATTTATTTGATTCGTTATCTTTGTACGTGGATGATTTTTATAAAGGCGTGGAAACTACACCTGGAGAAGACATCTACATTGTTGAAGACGATCTCTAGGATTTAATTGCTTAATAAGGTAACTAGATGTTTTCCTTTAATTGTGTTTATGCCAATTGATGTAATTTACATGATTTAATAATTGACTTGTGTAAATAGAACGTGTTTGATTGTTTATTTTCATGTTTAATTGTGTTTATGTATATATGTATGTGTTTTATTGTTTAAATTGCATAACGTATCTTGCCTATGCTCCGTTTGGGTGTTTGGGGCGTGCGGCTAGGGTTCCCTATGGAAACCCTAGTGGCGGCTTGGTGGGTGTTGGTGAGAAGACCTAGAGTTATGGGTTAACTAGTATAACTTTGAGATTATGGCTCAATGTTATAGTTGGGTTGGTACAACTCTGGAGTCGTGATAAAGTTATAGACGAAGCCGTATAAGTTTGAAATTATGGCTCAATGTTACAGCTGGGCTACTATAACTTAAGTCACATGTCAATGTTATAGCTAATGATAATGTAACATTAGGCTAATGAAGTCAATATTATAGCAGAGCTAATATAACATTGAGTTACGAGGTAAGGTTAATGTTAAAGGTATAGTTGGGGTACTATAACATTGAATGGTTAATGTAAAAGTTATAGCGGGAGTACTATAACATTAATTGCTAATACTTGTTCACATGTTGTGTTATGTTCAGTTATTAAATGACATTGTGTTTGCATATATATTTGGTTACACTTGTTCATGTGATAAGTAAGATGGTCAGTTAAACTATCCTATGAGTTGAGTCGTGATGTTGTTCACGCATGTTGGTATAGTCAGTTATACTGTGCATTTGTGGTTTTCTAGTTTGAATAGATGACGGTAGTATCAGTTATATAGTATCGGAATGAACGAACGTCACCCGTCGATGTGGGATTTCTTTGGTCTATGTGCGGGGGGTAGCAGAGGCAGTGGTTATACGCTCTGTTCCCCGAGTGTCGTTCGGTTTACCGAGAGTCTGGCCAGGTGTTAGACATATAGGCACTGGTTATACGCTATACATAGTAGCGTGGAGGCAGTGGTTATACGCTCCAAACCGATGGAGGCAGTGGTTATACGCTCTGTCAGCTAGAGGCAGTGGTTATACGCTCTGGCAAGTTAGAGGCAGTGGTTATACGCTCTAACGGGCGTTCGCTCTATTCGCTATACTTTATTGCTAGCTTTGTGCCTTAAAGTTGTTGTGGGTCATTTGTCGCTACTAGTCTTGTAAGTGTTCATGGTCTAGTGGTTGCATATGGTCTAGGTTTGCATGATTGCATTCGTCTAAGGTTGATAAAGTCATGGTAAGCTGTATTTGGTTGTCATGAGCATAGATGGTCTCACCTGTTTACTGTTTATGCCTTTCAATTATAATTGATTGTTGATTATATTCAATTATTGTAAACATGACTGGGAGAGCATCTAGTTACTCCCGACTGATTGTCGACCCCCATTCTCAGGTTGTTCAGATGTTTGCTGTTTGGATGATATCTTGCTGGGGAAGCGCTGTGCGGCGAGATAAATAATAAATTAGGAGTTTGTTTTCATGTTGTGAGAACCTTTGAATGATGTATTAGTTTGTTTTGGTTTTAGTAGCGAACCGGATTGGTCAGGTGTTTCCGTCACCTTGACCCTTTTATTAGTATCGTACTCTGATATTTATTTTATATAAGTTTTTCCTTTGTTTTATAATCCGGGTTGTTACACGATCTTGAACACTTTTTATTTGCAGAAGACCAGTCTTTTGAAGAAGACAATTCTATTTCTGCAGCCAATTCTATGAAGATGCCTAATATGGTGAGTCATTCCGAGCCTACAGCTGCGCACAGTCCTAAAGGTTTCAACCTTGCAACAGAGGACGGCACTACATTCGACATTCGGCCGTCTTATACCAATTTGGTCGAGAGAAATATGTACCGGGGGGTAGCTGGAGAGGATCCACGAAAGCACATGGAAGTCTTCACTGACTACTGTTCTACCATTCCCGCCACTAAGGGAGTGACGCAGGACAAGATTAAGGTGTTTCTATTTCCTTTTTCTCTGACTGATGGGGCCCGAGAGTGTCTCACTGATCTTGATAGAGCTGCAGCCGGGATTACTAACTGGGAGACCCTGGCCCTAGCCTTCTATAAAAGGTACTTTCCTCCACAACGAACTAATCAGCTGAGGTGAAAGATCACGAGTTTCAAGCAAACTCCAGATGAGAACCTATATGAGGCGTGGGGTCAATTTAAGAAGCTTGTATGGTCTGTTTCTCATCACGGTTCCGATCAGTGGTTTTTATGCAACCAGTTTTATAATAGGTTGTATGACGACCACCGTGCTATTTTGGATGCTGCATCAAATGGTCGGTTCAAAAAGAATATCGATGATGACAAGGGATAGGGGATCATTGACGACATGGCTACCCATTGTGCTGAATATGGGAACCTAAGAGGAGGAATTAGTATAGTTTCTTCTGTTAATAGTGCAGTTGTGGCTCAATAGGAAGCCATGAATGCCAGGTTTGACAAATTGGAGTTGCAGGCTGCAGGAGATCAACAAACGGATCACTTGTTGACAAGATAAGAAACCGTCTCATGTGAGAGGTGCGGTAGTAATGACGGTCACACTGCTGTTGATTGTCTAGCTGAGAAGGAGCGGATTTTGTCTTTCAACAATATAGGCAAGGGGGCTCATATTACAACAATCAGAGTGGAGTTCATCCTAACTTGAGATAGACTAGTTAAAATGTATTAAATCCTACACCTCTACCGCATCAGAAACAACCTTACGTTCCACCTCATAAAGCTCAACAAGGCTTTCAAAAGCCTCCATCTTTTCCACCGCCGCAACAAGGTGCTTCTTCCATTGGCGTAAGTGAAATGGCTGTGTTGAAGTCGATGATTCAGTTATTGACAATTCAATTACAGAAAAGTGACCAACAAAAAGATGCATCTATCAAGTCACTCGAGTCACAAATAGCTCAACTCGCCACCAATCAATCTTCGACGCAGACGGGTCATTTACCGTCCCAACCTGATAAGAAACATCATGAGACAGTGAATTTAATTAATCTAAGGAGTGGTCTTTCCTATGAGGGACCTAAAATGCCGACTGGAAGTGATAAATCAGACCCGAAAATTGAAATTCCTGCTCATGAACAGTCATTATTTGACGAAAATATGCAGAATCCGAAGAAAGTACTTGATCGACTCATTTCTGGAGGTCGATCGAGGACAATTGGTGTGGAAAGTACTCGATCCAAGGGTTATGATGCTCGATCGAGTACTGTAGAAAAAGGAGATTTCGATCGAGTGGTGGCAGTCCTCGATCGAGTGAAATTGTTGAAGAAACCACTCGATCGAAAGGAAAAGTTGGTCGATCGAGTAAATTAAAATTGTTGATGATCGTGTTGAAAATTTAGCAAAAGGAAATGAAGGATTGGAAATTCCCATCACGGTCTCTTTCCCGAGGCGATTGTAGAACAGGAAGGCTGAACAACAGTTCGGTAAATTTGCTGATATTTTGAGGAGCCTTCATGTCAACGTTCCCTTCGCCGAATTGCTAACTCAGGTACCCTCTTACATGAAATTTATGAAAGAAATTCTAACGCGTAAGAGGCATATAATTGATCGTGAAACGGTAGCTTTGATTGAAGTGGGCACTGCCCTAATTCACAATAAGACACCACCCAAACAGTCTGACCCGGGTAGCTTTTCTATTCCATGCCATATAGGGACCCATTTAATCGACAATGCGTTATGTGACTTGGGAGATAGCGTGAGTGCACTACTACAAATCCAGGCAACTACAACGCCCCTTTAACAACGCTTATTCACGAAAATCACCATAAGACGTTGTAGAATGGATGGCGCGAATTTTACTAAACTTAATTACAACGGTTATGTGTTGATAATCGTTGTTATAGGTTTTAACAACGGGTCATACTTTCACAACCGTTGTTAATATAAAAACTAATAACAACAGTTTACTCTGTAATACATTATAACCATTGTTAATAATTTCGCGCAAAGTTAGTGAAAAGTAATTACAACGGTTATATATAAACCCGTTGTTAATACTTTTTAACAACGGTTTTCTAAGTACCGTTTTTAATATATTCTCTAATGACAACGGGTTTATGTGTAAAAACCGTTGTCAATACTTTCCATAATCTAAACCACACAAACACAGATCAACTACAGCCACAAACACAAACCTAACACAAACACAAACATACACAAACACACACTTTCTCATCGTCTCTTTCTCTCTTTCTCATCGTCGCATTATCATCTCCGTCACTGTTGTTGTCATCATCTCTTACTTTCTCTAATTATCAGGTATCACTTTATATGCATGGTTTTAGGTTTTGTCATCTCAGTCATTATTTTCTTTCTCTAATTATTTTATTTGCATGTGTTTTTATCGATCATTATTGTTATTTCTCTAAGTATTATTCGCTTAATTAGTTTTGTCACTGTTGTTTTTCTGCGTTTATTAGCTTGTAAAACAAATTAAATAAAATAAAACAAAGAAGAAGATGATGGAGAGAAATGCATAATAAACTTAATAAATTAATATATAAATACATAAAAAAACGAATTACATTGCTAAAAATGCAATTCTTAGATATGCATAGAGAGTCTTATTCTCTTCTATGATATCCATCCTCTCCTCATTTGCTATTTGGAGGTTTCGTTCCGCAGTTGCTATATCGTCATATAGCTGCAACATCTGCTGCTCTGTCAAGCCTTTTTTTTGCGTCCTTGAGTGCTGTCCGAGCGTCCTCAAGGTAGCTCCTGTACCTGCCCTCGATGTCCAGCAACCGGCGGATGAAACTCTTATTGTACTCGGTTATAATGCATGTATTACGGATGGTATCATTCATTGTTGAAGGAAGTTTGGGGTTTGAATTAAAGATTTAGGGTTTGGAGCAGTTTAGGACGTGGAGATAATGAGATAATGGAATGGTTATTAAGATAATGCATGAATTTATACTTAGTAATGTGTCGTTTGAGTTGTTTTTTAATTAATATATGTTTAGGAAGTTGTGCCATTATATCTGCTTCAAATCTTATAACCCTTCTCATTCCATATATTGTCCTTTCATATGTAGGGATTTGGCAGTATTAATGCATATGGATCGGAATTATAAGGGGCAGTAATAATGCATGCATCTAGTAATATATAAATTAATTTTTTTTTTTAAAAAAAAAATCAACAACGGTTTTTTAAAAAAAACCCGTTGTCTTTAGTTATAACAACGGTTTTTTCTACTGTAACCGTTGTTATAACTTTCCCACCAAAATTTAGTTACACTTTCCACAACGGTTTTTTCTACTTTAAACCGTTCTTAATAGTTTTTACAACGGGTTACTTAGAAAAACCAACCGTTGTTAAAACCTTTAACAGTGGACGCTTTAACAACGTCCGCTTTTTTATATAACAACGGTTTCAAACCGTTGTTATAGCCTGTATCGGTAGTAGTGGTGTCCTACCATTGTCTCTCGCCAAGAGACTTGGTTTGACCAAATTTCACTGTACCAACATGACTGTGCAGATGGCCGACCGTACTTTATCACGGCCCCTAGGTGTCTTAGAGGATATACCTGTAAATATCGAGAAATTCTTTATTCCCGTTGAATTTGTAGTCTTAGACATCCCCGAAGACTCTTACACTCCTATCATTTTAGGACGACCATTTTTATTACTGCTCGCGCAGTGATAGATGTCGAGGGGAAGACTCTTACTTTTCAGGTAGGTGATGAGGAGCTGATTTTTTATCAGTCCAATGTTCGTAGGGCCCCTATGCAGGTTCAACCTTGAAATGCACTATCCTCTATAGACCGTGACACAGATTCTCGAACTGATAATTTTGAGTCTTGTGCTGCTATATTGACACCTCCGCCTCAGACTGAGAGCAAAATGGAGGGCCATTCTGTTGTTTCTATTGTTGCAGGTATAAACAAAGTGGACATTGGAGATCATGTCGATAAAGGTAAAGTGAAAGCCAAGCTCACCGATGAGAATGATACAAAAGAAGATGCCAATAAGAAAGACAAAGGAAAGAAGAATGTAAAGGCGTATGTGGACGCGAACTATTCTTCTTCAACCAGTTCTAATTCATGGCGATCAAAGAGGACGGTCCGTGATGCTGCCTCCTCCAGTCAGAAGCCCTATTTTGGGCTGTTGAAGTGCTTCGGAAGATAAACGGGAAATGTCCCGTTGTAAAAACTTTGTAATTTGAATTTCTGCTAGACATTTTTAATTGCTTTTTAGACAATAGAGTAGTTAGTTTTTAGCATAAGACCGAATATAGACTGCCTATTGTGATATTGGTATTTTCGGGAAGTATTTTGCTATGTTTTTATGCAGGTTTGGGGAAGATATGCTGCATTGGGTTGCGTGCTAAAGGAAAAAGCCTAGATCGAGTACTTTTTGTACTCGATCGAGCATATTGCCCAGGAAAAGCCTTCGATCGAGTAAACAAGAGTACTCGATCGAAATGCCCAAATTGAAGGTTCCTCGATCGAGTTGTCCTGTACTCGATCGAGAAGAAATGAGGAGCAACAGTCCTCGATCGAAATCTTTGTTGTGTTCGATCGAGAAGAATTCAAAGAGGAGAAAGAGGCCTTCGATCGAGCAATTTCAAAGGCCTCGATCAAACAGAATGGAGAAGAAAGCTCTCGATCGAGGGGTTTTAAATCACTCGATCGAGTGAAAGTGTTAATAATACGCAAGGGAGTGTTCCTTTTCCCTTATTCTATTTCATTTCTTCCTTCTTCCTTTCTTCCTTATTTTCGTAAAAGACCTCCAAAATTCCCCAAATCCTCCATTTTTCTTCCCCTAAATCACCATATTAATTACCTAAATTGTTCTTTGCATTATTTTCAACCATTTCCCTCTAAAACCCCCTTGAAATTTCGTGTTTTTAGTGGGATTTTTCGCAAATTAGGGATTGCAAAAATCGGGTGTTATTTTCAATTGTTTATGCTCAATTCATTAATTTTAATTGCATTTCTTCTTGGGTAATTCCTCAAGTAAGTCATTCTCCCTTTTTTCTATTGTTTAATTGCATTTTTCGGCCTTAATTTTGCATTTAGGGTTTTGAATTTTTCGAAATTTAGGGAAAATCGTCTTGTTGTTAGATTATGATCTGATTTTACGACTTACTTTGATTAATAGGATGGATAGTAGTGTTTCCGCCTCTAGTTCTACTTCTGCTCCGTCTACCTCTGAGACGGTGGTCCTTGCTGCTACCACCGTCATTACGCCCGCTGTCACTGCTACTGTTACTCCCGTTGTTGCTATCACAGCTACTGTTACTGCTTATGTACCATCCTAGGTGTCGACCTCTGCTGTGTCGACACCCTCCGTCACAATCCCTTCGTCTGCTCTCGTACCTCGACCAGTTTCTGGCCGCGCTCCTGGGTTAGCTGTTGCCGCCCTTGCTGCTTCATGAGCCAAGGGAAGGGGTTCTACTGCTGATGCACGTGCCGCTACCAGGTTCGTGGCAGATGGCTCTTTGGACTCTCTTTCTGAGTTCCCTCAGATACGATTCATTAACTCGCTTCATCGTAAGCGTTTTCTGCATTTGATGGACTGTGACATTACCTACACAAAATTTTTGTGTCGTTCTTCACTAGACAAGTTGGAGATTTTAGAACCCATGGTTGAACTGTTAAACGGGACTGGGATGACTGATCTGACCACGATGAGAGCGCTCACGTATGAGCAAGTGACACTAGAGTTATTTAGCTCTTTTAAGTTCTCATTTGCTGCCTATGACACTGACCGGGAGAGTTCTTGTATTTCATTTCGACTATTTAACCAGACCTTCACTTGGACCTTAGCTTAGTTTGGGAAGAGGTTAGGTTTGACTTGTCACGGCCCTCAGGAAGCTCCTGTCTTTACTTTGGCCCACTTTACAGACTCCCCACGACCAGAGGAAGGTGGCTCACGTCCATATTCCCCCAGCCCATTAATTTCTTCGTCTCGTAGGAGGGACGATCTTTGGCCGCCGCGAGCCTAACAACGTTAATAACGTTGAGTTGTTTATTTTAGGGGGATATTTGAACATTGATAGTGCTGGCCCCTTCATTCTTAACATTGCTTATTTGACAGCTCAACATTTTAACGTTGTCGGGCAGAAGAGGAAGGGCACGATTTCTTGTGGTGTGTTGGCGTCCTACATTGCCCGTGGCCTCTTTACTGACTTCCCCCATGGCCTGACACATGTAGATAAGGATGTGTACATAGATATTAACATCATGCAGGGGATGTTTTGGTTAGCTAAGGACCAGCGGACTTGGAAGATTAGTGGTTTCGAGTCCGTGACCTTACCTTTTCCCGACCTACCCCGTCTTTTACCTTTGACCACTGTGTCGGGTAGGTTTCCTCCACCTCTACCTTCTTACCACCTTTCACTTGCTCCTTCCGCTTCTAAGAAGCAGAAGAGACCTGAGACCGGGAAGGGGTCCACACTGACTCAGGCTACGCAGACCTCCACGTCCACGCCTACGCCTACACCGATCCCTGTCCCCACTCCTTTAGCCCCACAGTCGGTTCTGCTGGCTAACTTTGTTCCTCCTCCACCCTTTGAGGCACCCGAGGTCATGGACCAAGGGCGTCGTGATAGTTTGCTCCTTGAGATGTGCAGGAGAGTGGCTCGTATAGAGTGGGACCAGGCATTTGCCTTGTTTCCTCTATACGAGTACCACATGCAGAGAGGATGTCCCGTTCCAGACGGCTGGCCACACCCTTCTTTCTACCGGTACCTGGCGGAGGGGTACCCATAGCCAGAGAGCGAGGCGGACACTGCTGAGCAGAAGGAGAGAGTTAGAACTGACGAGAGGAGGAGATGGGAGCAGGAGGGTGACCCTGACTTCGTTGTGGCTGACGGGTAGCTGTTGGTCTACTCACTTCCCCAGTTTTCTGGCTGGTTTGGGAAAGTTCGCACATATTTTGTAAGTATTTCTGCTTTTCTTTATTTTTCATCTCCTTATTTATTGATTTATTTCATTCATTTATTGGCTGTATTTATCCCATTCCCCATATATGTACTGCTGGTGTATGCTGGAGGACAACAAGGGCGTTGTCCGTTTTGGTTTGGGGAGGGTATTGCATCCTTTGAGTCTGCATTTGCATTTGTTTTTGCATTCACGTTTATTTTCTGCTTGAACTGTTGTTTTAATTTCATAAAAAATCAAAAAAAAAAAATCAAAAAACTTCAAAAACTCAAAATATTTCACGTTTATTTTTGCATCTAGGTCGAGTCGGAACGGTAGATTTATGTGATAATTTTGCACTGTAACCTGTCAATTTACTTAAGCCTTGCAACAGATTGTCATTTTATTAGCTTTGTCATGCGCATATCTACGAGTTAATGTTAAAAATACCGCTGAACATATAGACTTGACCTGATAAAATTGGCAAACTACCTTAAAATGTCTAAGTTTTTAGAGTCGTATAAATGGTGTCATTTATGACCAGTTCATGTAGGAATTGAGAGTAGTATACTCCTTGCATAACATGATCACTAATTTGCACTTTTATGAAATTCGATTGCTTTTTGCTTGCATACATTCGGGTTTGTGGTCGGTGTCACATGCAGGGAGGCGCTTGCAAGTTTTCCCTTTCTTTCATTTTCACCCATTTAGCTCCACATCAGCCAAACTTAGCCTTTTTTACCCTTAACTACACCCAAATTAAGCCTGCTTGTCAAGCTAGTTTAGTGTATTTTGCGGTATATTTTCCATTGATGCGAGTTGGTTTGTTTTATATTGTTTGGAGTTGGTAGAAAAGAAAAGAAAGGAGGATATGTTGGAATTGGAAAAAAAAAGAGTTCAAAAATGAAAAAAAAAAAAAAAAAAAGAAGAAGAAAATATGTGGGCAGGAAAATGAGAAAAGAATTAGAAAAGAAAAAAAAAAGAAAAAGAAAAACAGACTGTGTAAAAAAAGGATGTTTGTGACGATCTTACTCCAATGCATTATTTATATCTTCTAAGGAGTTGTGTATCGGTTAGTGAGTTTATGTGCCAAAAGAAGGGCACTTGAGTTTGATTTTATAATTGGTTAGGATTTGGATTTGCTTAGTATGGTATTGTTTAGGTGCTAGCTTGACGCATTACCTCCACATTTTCCATAACTGTTTTGCCTTTTTCTTACCCATTGCCTCACTAAATCATAACTTTTGTAAGCCCTCGGCTGTGACAGACATTGTTTGGTTAGAATGTATGTATGGTGATTAGAATTGTCTATCATTTTTGTTGCAAGCATGTTTATGTGGGTCGTAGTTTAGGTGAGTGACTACTTTCTCTTCTTCCCTTACACTAATATACTTACCCTTTGCTTCATGAGAGAAGAGTGACCCGTGAGAGTCCAATTTTTAAGGTCTTGCAAGGTCGACAGTTCAGCTTATTTATAGACATCATACAATTCGTTTGCGTTTGACTATTGTAGCTATAAATGTCAGTTTTGTTTGCATTAAACGGTTTAAGTGGACCATTTATAGCTAGCTCTGAGTTTTCATTTCCATTCCATTAGTTTGCATTTAGTTTACTCGAGGACGAGTAAAGGTTCGGTTTGGGGAGATTTGATAAATGCAATTTATAGTCTTTTTAGCCTCTTATTGCACGCTTTTCCATGTTGATTTTATAGTTTTGTATTGCAAAATGCTCCGAATAGGCTACTTTGGTTTTGTTTCGTCTCATTTGCAGGAACATACCTCAAAGTGGTGAAATCGTGCCTTATTCATGTAACACCCCCATACTCCAAGTGCCTTACCAGGACCACTCAGGTATAAAGATGCTACCATCTCGGTTACCCGAGGCATGATAATCATAAGACAATGAAGAAACATACTTTATTAAACAAGTTAAGTGATTACATAACAAAACCAACTGTAAGCAAAATACAATCGCTCTCAAACTATAAACCAACAGAAAAGGAACTGTCCTAACAAACACAAATGGAAGACTAAAGACTCTGATATGTGATGACTCCATCCCAGCTAGATCCCACGCGTATCCAAGATATACCGCTAAGCAACTCGCTCACCACCCCGAATGGATCACCACAGTTTTTAAAACATTTAAACGGGGTCGATTAAATCACACAATTTATATACATATCAACAATCCGATAAACAGATAGCTCACACCGTCACACATACAATCACACCAATCCCAACAATCTCAATCACCGACTGTCCACTGGACCAGCCCTGCCAGTGAGGGACCGCAGCCGTACCCACCAAATCCTCGCTCTTCATACCGAGCGATAAACCCATGTTCATTAATGTGCACATCCCCTTCCGTGGCGGGTTCCACGAAGGGCGAAACCAGGGCGTGAAGCCACTCCCGCAAGTGACTCCACTCACCGAGAACGATCTCGAGAACCATAGGCAACCAGTCACAATCACAATATCAACAACCGTCTCGAATCTATCAACAATGTACAATCACAATCACAGTCGTCACAATACAATTACTATAACAAACAATCAATCTCAACACATCAACAATCATCCCATTATGGGACTAATACTGAGTAGGAAATCCTACCTGGTAAGCACACAATCAGACGGTCTCTACTGCTGAGTCAAAAAGCTTCCTCTATGAACCCTCCTCCTATCATACAACATATAGAGGCTACCAAATCACATACTACACATAAACCCCCAAATCTCTAAATTAGGGTTTAACCAAATCAAAGGAAAGACAATAAAAAGGGTACATAGATCTTACCCTCGACGCAAGGAACTCAACGGTATAACCAACGACGCGAACTGACCTTCCAAACTCCGGGGATTGCTAATTATGCGATTAGAATGAAGAACTTGCTTGCTTTCTCTCTTAAACAGTAATTTAGGTTTTGCAAAAGTGATTTAGAACAATGACGACAAAGCTTATATACCTTAATCGCATAATTAACAAAACCCGAGAAAACTCCCCGTAAAACCGGCTACTCGATCGAGTAGCTAAGGTACTCGATCGAGTGCCCCCTTACTCGATCGAGTACCCACGTTACTCGATCGAGTACCCAACAGTCGAAACTATTTTAAAACGCAACTCACCCTTACTCGACAGAGTAAGGCCTACTCGATAGAGTACCCAAAGACTCATAAATACGGAGTATTACAGTCTTCCCTCCTTAAAAAGAACTTCGTCCCCGAAGTTCAACCCATACATAAAAACAACCATACTGACTCGACCAAGACACAACAACTTAGCTAAGGACTCAAGAACTCGACCGAACATAGAACATGAACTCTTGACACCCACTCCACCAACTATGTTTACTTCCACAACATGACTCACTATATCGTATCTACCACATATATATCTCTCACGACACCAACTCCATGCATAACCAACTACCATCCTCTAATGCTGCTAGCTCCATAATATCATCAACTATCAAATCCAATACCAAGACACGCATAGACATCAAACGGAATGTTACATTCTACCACCCGTAAAAGGAACTTCGTCCTCGAAGTTTACTCACGCTCGTAACCTCATCATCCAACTGTCAACACTAGTGAAATATTCTCACACTCCTAAACATCACGCTACTACAAGCACGGTCATGACCTTTAATAAAATCACCCACAGCACGAATCGATCTTATATTCTACATCAAGACTCAACTTCTGAATATATTATCATATGTACAACCATCAAAATCTCTTTTATCGCATCCTACTCCTCTTAAGATAAATGTTACGTCCTCGTAACTCACTAATACTAAATCCTAGATATATCTTTTCATTATCCTCATCACCACCGCATGTCAAAGATAACCACCTAGAACCTAAACACTCGCCATGCACATATCCAAGGCTCTCTTACTTAAACAACTCTCATACTTCACTTCACTCGTCACACCACCTAACCTATACCACAAAATCCTTAACTTAATCCAAAACTTCACTTGTTCCCTATTACCGCAACATGACACACCTCTCTATATAAACTACATAAAACTCTTATCGTCAAAAGCATAACTCACGATCCACACTTGTTACGTACACTCACACTAGATCCTCAAGTTCTTTTCTTTATTACCGCAAAACTCATACAAAACTTAACATGACACTAATTCCCAACACCCTACACTCACTGTCCCAAAATCTGATTATGAACCACCTGCAGCGTCTAGATAAATACAACACATGTTCCACCGATCACTTACCATGACTATGTCTAAAGCCTCATCTTAAAACAAGATCAAAAGTACTGTAACAACCTCTCACAACCGTGTCCCATCAACAGAATATCACTATACCATGACAACAACAAAGACATATACAACTCTATTTCATATCATACTCTACCTCATTCCCAACTTAACCTGGTAAAGAAAACATCAATCAACAGACAACTGTCTATCTGCACAAACTGAAACTCGCATGGAGCAACATCAAACAAAACAACAATCTATGTATAACTAGTATGTACTTTCGAAACTCGAATCATAATCATTCCGCCTACTCCACCTCAATCGGTGACGGCATCACAACACCGCCACCAACAGCCACACCGTAGTGTGAAAATACCCGTATCACAGCACTATGTACCGTGCCCGGGTCACCACCCGAGGCACCACAACCACACCGATAGACATCACAACTGCATACAATTCCCATAAACACTGACTCAGCATAACTTCTCAGACAAGAAAAACTTACTCAAATCGACTTTATTAAATCACCACGCAACATATTATATGGATAAACAGATAAGCATCTCATAAACATCATCTCTACCATTTCACAGAATACACATGTGTTATCAATACACATAAAATTATAACTAGCCATGTCAAATCAATCAAATTATTACCTTTTTGGATATCATTCAATTAAATTATCGTGTCCAACATATATATTACCGAACATTCATAAAACAACTTTATAATTATCACACCATACCACTTCTTGTGAGGTCAGAACCTCACACTAACATTTACACATAACATAGACTCGTAATCACAACCAACTAGTCAATCCTGACCACGTAAGTTACCACTCGATAAAGGTTACCTGACGCCCGAGTTTAACTCATATGCCCCTCATAACATATTCCCCCATTCGCACAACCATCACTTCCTGCCAAATATAACCATACCTTTACTATTCAACTATTAGCATCCGCCTCATCTAACCACATCTTATACCCTCTCCCAATCATACACAACAATCAGGTCCCTACCAAATCAACCTCTTTAGAATTGCTACCTTTCTAATATACCATCACTCTTAACCACTAGTGACAACACCACAATGCCACCACTGCTCGTATATCAACCTCTTACACTCATATCAACATAACATGGTTTTTCTCCTATTTTTGGTTAACATTCCAAATAACGAACATCAAACCCATCCACAAAATTATCTCAACATTATTCCCAATACCATCTTATTTGTATTGTCATCCAACTCTCAACCAAATATCTCGTATCGTGCCAATACTCCACCAACTTCTTACTCCCTTAATTCCTCGAAACTCATTATCAATCATGTTGTCCTGAAACTCCTATATAACCTTTAGCTAACATCCTCGTGATACTATCACACATTTCGATGATTCCTTACCTTTATATCACATAACTCCGGTGAACATTTTCCTCAGCTTACTTTTATCCTTCTTTCCTCTTTACACTCAATAATACCAATTAATAGTCCAACTCCATATTCCTTCTAGCTAACTCTTTAGAAATCCAGTTACCCCTTCGTTGCTCCAAAACTCAAATTCCATTATTTTCTACCGACATCATCTCACTCTTTCTTACCATGGATCTTCTCTTATTATGCTATCACTAACACTTGCCACTAATCTATCCATAGAATCAACGTTTAATGTTCAAACAATTGCATCTCCCTTTTTACATCTCTAGAAATCAGAATTCATTTAATACCGTTAATTACCCAAGGAAATCACACAGTAGTTTCATCTCTTAATAATCCAAATCTTCCAAACTCACTCACTGTCTACAAATCCACCTCGCAACATGTCACCATAAAGTTCACTATATACCACTATTCTCAACCCCTTTTAAAACGAACTTTCACTACTTATATTCTTGACTCACTCGACTCCTAACCATCTCCCTCCATAATTCTTTACACATCTCAAGTTGCCACTATCCACATCCTTACTCTCAATCCTTTCATTCTCACATTCCTTAGACTCATATCATCCCTTGTCCATATTCACTTACTTTTTACATTACTCAACATACAAACATATCACTCATCTCATCTCACAAAACATGCTCTATGTCTCAATAAACTATACCAATCTTCCTTTTCTTTTTCCACCATCTATCATAATCACATATAACTCATGTCCTCCCCACCGAACTCATACTCATCATAAGTGCCACTCTTTACATCATAAGATTGGGTAACTTACGCTTCAGGACCAACACATACGTAAAACAATGCATAAAGAAGTAATACAACACCTTTGAATTAAACATAATATGCAACGAATGTCAAAAATAAACATATGACCAAAACACGCATATGACTGCATGACAGACCCACTCGATCGAGTACCGGAACCTACTCGATCGAGTTGAGGCTACTCGATCGAGTGCCCAATCATGCTCGATCGAGTGCCCCGACTCCAGAACCCAAACAGACCTTCTGATCTCTGACTTACTCGACCGAGTGACCCCATACTCCAAGTGCCTTACCAGGACCACTCAGGTATAAAGATGCTACCATCTCGGTTACCCGAGGCATGATAATCATAAGACAATGAAGAAACATACTTTATTAAACAAGTTAAGTGATTACATAACAAAACCAACCGTAAGCAAAATACAACTACTCTCAAACTATAAACCAACGAAAAGGAACTGTCCTAACAAACACAAATGAAGACTAAAGACTCGATATGTGATGACTCCATCCCCACTAGATCCCACGCGTATCCAAGATATACCGCTAAGCAAATCGCTCACCACCCTCGAATGGATCACCACAGTTTTAAAACATTTAAACGGGGTCAATACTAATCACACAATTTATATACATATCAACAATCCGATAAATGATAGCTCACACCGTCACACATATAATCACACCAATCCCAACAATCTCAATCACCGATCCGTCCACCAGGACCAGCCCTCGCCATGGGGGACCGCAGCCGTACCCACCAAATCCCCGCTCTTCATACCGAGCGATAAACCCATGTTCATTAATGTGCACATCCCCTTCCGTGGCGGGTTCCACGAAGGGCGAAACCAGGGCGTGAAGCCACTCCCGCAAGTGACTCCACTCAGCCGAAACGCATCTCGAGAACCATAGGCAACCAATCACAATCACAATATCAACAACCGTCTGAATCTATCAACAATGTACAATCACAATCACAAACTAGTCACAATACAATTACTATAACAAACAATCAATCTCAACACATCAACAATCATCCCATTATGGGACTAATACGAGTAGGAAATCCTACCTGGTAAGCACACAATCGACGGTCTCTCTTCTTTGAGTCAAAAAGCTTCCTCTATGAACCCTCCTCCTATCATACAACATATAGAGGCTACCAAATCACATACTACACATAAACCCCCAAATCTCTAAATTAGGGTTTAACCAAATCAAAGGAAAGACAATAAAAAGGGTACATAGATCTTACCCTCGACGCAAGGAACTCAACGGTATAACCAACGACGCGAACTGACCTTCCAAACTCCGAGGATTGCTAATTATGCGATTAGAATGAAGAACTTGCTTGCTTTCTCTCTTAAACAGTAATTTAGGTTTTGCAAAAGTGATTTAGAACAATGACGACAAAGCTTATATACCTTAATCGCATAATTAACAAAACCCGAGAAAACTCCCCGTAAAACCGGCTACTCGATCGAGTAGCTAAGGTACTTGATCGAGTGCCCCCTTACTCGATCGAGTACCCACGTTACTCGATCGAGTACCCAACAGTTCAGAAACTATTTTAAAACGCAACTCACCCTTACTCGACAGAGTAATGCCTACTCGATAGAGTACCCAAAGACTCATAAATACGGAGTATTACAATTCAGTCCCCCTAGCATGCATTTATGGAGATGGAGGATTTAGAGTGGAAGTGTTGTGTCTCGGGAAGCGTGAAGGAGTCCTTAGAAGCTGACCAAACGAAGATCATGCTGTTTTCAGTTGCTTAGTACTCGATCGAGAGCCCCTTTCCTCGATCGAGTGGTTTTGACGGTTCAAGGTGTTCGATCGAGTCCCTGCTGAACTCGATCGAAGTGTGCTATTATGAAGGTTCTCGATCGAAGCCCTAACTTGTTCGATCGAGAGGATTTGTTGAAGAACTGCTCGATCGAGAGGAATGAAATGCCTCGGTCGAGAGTTTTGCTTATTTACACGGGATTTTTATTCCGTGGTTATCTTAACTAGTCTTTAGATTTAGTTAATAAACTCTTCCCTATATAAGGTGAAGACGTCAATAGGTTAAACTATCTCTCTTTTTACACTCTTTTATCAGTCCCCAATTACTTTAAGCAGTCACTTTGCTCTTCCTTTCTCCTTTGCTACGTACTTGTGTTCTTATTGCCGGATTCATCTCTTTGTAATCTTTCTCTACTCTTTATACTCAATCTAATTTCCTTTGCTCTTAATCTTTTGCTTCTTAATTTATGTTTAATTATTGTTATTAGTTTATGATTAATATTTATACTCTTTTATTATGTCTTTCCCTAGTTTATTCATCGTTATTATTGTTAGTATCATTAGTAGCATGAGTAGCTAAATCATTTTATGTTAGGATTAGGGGAGCCACGGTAGTGAGTTGATGATGTTGTAAATAGGTTAGATGATTAAATTGTGAGAACTGTTTTATGACAATATAATTGTAATTGTTTAGTTGAGTGCACGCGTCTAAACTAGCTAAATCGGTTAAATTCGCTCCTAGATCGGAAGATTGGAATGAACAGACCTGTTATGAACAGTAGACTACCCTAATGAGGACGGAAGTTAAGTTAGTTGTATTCTAGGGTGGATAGCGGACCAGAAGGACTTTTCCCTTACCCTTCTCACATTAGATCGTCTGAACTATTTATGACTGAGTTGATTAACTGCCATGGTGAACCGACTTCCTAGCATATTTCTCTTTAATTGATTACATCTTTAATTCTCTCATTTTCATTGCTCTTTTCTCTTGCCTTAATCTCTCTTAGTTTAGAAATCAATTTAAAGCCCCATTTGTTACCCGACAGACTTAGATAGCAGATAGATATAATAGCCTCCCTGTGGAGATCGACCCTACTTCCACTAGCTTCTGTTAGTTGTTTTAGGTATTTATTTTTGGTACTAAATGACGGGTATACAAGACGAAGTTCAAAGTAGTCCGGTCAGGACAGATAAAGGTTACGAAACATACCTGGACCTCTTATATTACCTGTCGAAAGTAGCTGGAAACTGGGATTGGCTTAGCAAAACTTTGTTTTACTAATCTGTAATGAAGCTGGTAAAATTTTGTTTCACCACTCTGGAAACTGGCATGGCAAAACTTTGTTTCGCCGGTCTGGAATTTGGTAAAGCAAACCTTTGTTTTGCTAGTCTGGAATCTGCAATAGCCTAACTTTGTTTAGGTGATCTGGAATATGGTAAAGCTAAACTTTGCTTAGCTGATCTGGATTTGGAAAAGCAAAACTTTGTTTCGCTAGTCTAGAATCTGGTATAGCCAAACGTTGTTTAGCTGGTCTGGAATCTGGTTAAGCAAAACTTTATTTCACTTAAGAGTGAACCTGCAAAATTTGATTTCACAAGCTCGAATGTGTGTCAGGGCCCGCCGGCCGAGGAATTCAAAATTTTATTTTGAAAAGGGATTAGACTGTAAAATTTGATTTTACAAACTAAGATTTTCAAAATTTTATTTCGCAAAACAGTATGTTCAAAAAAATTTATTTTAAGAACTCAAATGCATGTCAGGGCCTACCGACCAATTGATTTGAAAATTGGAAAATTTTATTTTGCAAAAAGGGAAGTTCAGAAAATTTTATTTTAAGAACTCAAATGCATGTCAGGGCCTGCCGATTAAATGATTTGAAAATTGCAAAATTTTATTTTGCAAAAAGGGCAAGTTCAGAAAATTTTATATTTATGAACTCAAATGCATGTCAGGGGCTGCCGATCAATTGATTTGAAAATTGCAAATTTTTATTTCACAAAAAGACAAGTTCAAAAAATTTTATTTTAAGAAGTCAAATGCATGTCAGGGCCTGCCGACCAATTAATTTAAAATTGCAAAATTTTATTTCGCAAAAAGGTACTGGAATTTTTTCAAGCATTATTTTGAAATTCGCAAAATTTTATTTTACGAGAAGATGAGACTTTATGAGAAGCCCCCACTTTGGATGAAGCTGGAAGATAAATGACAAAGTAGTCGACTGAGGGTGGTTAGTGACAAATATATGACTCCTAAAATGCAAATACATGTCCTAGATATGAAGCATGTATGAATGCAAAAATGGAGTTTTTTTTTTAAAACATTTGAATTTAGATTCTTTTTTGAAAAGATTTTGAAAAAGATTGGGTCTCACCCAAATGTGATCCAAGTAGAAAGACTAGACACTGACTGGACATTTTTACTCTCAAAGTATCTCTGGTGTGGAGATTTTGCATCATTTTTACTTGACCTATTAATTTGAGTTATATTTTGATGAGTTTTGCCCTCTTTAAAGTAACAAGCTCTACTAATTAAGCAAAACTAATACCATAGAAATAAAATACTTTTGTGACCGTATAAATTTGGTGTACATCTCCCGAAGTCTAAGATGCTGACTGACGGTGATAAATGGAATGGAGTAGAAGGTTTTATGGTGTTAGAAGACACTGGAGACCTGTGTGCCTCTCTCACTCGCCTAAACGAAGGAAAGGATCGTCCCAAGAGGAATGGAGACAATGAAACTGTGAATTGACTCGTCTGAGGAATGAAAAAGTGACTACTCTGCAATTTTTTGTCATTTTTACTGGAATTTTTTTTTTCTTGTGAATTTTTGAGATTTTTGAGACGTGATAAAATTGCAACTTTGGCTGGATTTTTTTTATCTTCTGAATTTTTGAGACTTTTGACATTTGATTTGATTGCAAATTTGACTAGAATTTTTTGTTTACTTGTGAATTTTGAGTCTTTTGACACTGGAGTTGTATCTATTTGGAGATTATAATTTTTGGATCTTGTGAATTTTTTAGACTTCTATCACTAGAGTTGATTGCAATTTTGACTGGAAATTTTGTTGACTTATGAGAGTCTTTGGTGTTAGTATTTTTAGCTTGTATTGGTAGTTGGACTCACATCTTAAGTTCATTCTAAGAGACAAGTGGTCACCTATAAAACAGCACGGAGTGTGCGCGCTCTAGTGTCTTATTTGGTATGTTTGGACACGGGTGTACTGGGAATCTGGTTTGAATATGTTCGAGCTAGTTTTTTAGCACCAATGGGAGTGAATGATAATATTTTCTAAAATGGTAAATCATATGAGTTTGTGCTCATCTGGTAGTCATTTGAGATATGGAAAATTAACGAATCTAGTAGATAGAGAGTTGTGCTCATTTGGTAGTCATATGGAAATATGGAAATTTGACGAATCAGGTAGAAAGATGTAGTTTCCAAACCTAGAGGTCACCTAAAGACACGACGATCAAGGAATTATCACACCATAAGAGATAGAAAAGGTGGTCAAATGCACGCCTTCGTTCAGGCTGATTCTAAGAGGTCGATTGATCTACACTAAAGAGATACGCCCTAAAGTATTTCAAGTCTATTCTACTAGTTAAGGGTAAAAAGCAGAACAATTGACTAATAAAAATGACATATGCTCTTTTTTTATTTGACTCAAAAAGGACTAAAATGGTCCTATTTTAATTAGACATTGTAAATTACATGTTATTTGGTAATACTAGCAACAGAGTTATGAGATTATATTACTGTAAGAGTGATTTTTCATATTTTATTGACATGTTTGCAGGGGCGGATCCAGGATTCAAATGTTTGGTGGGCTAGAACTTTATTCATTGGTAATTTTTTTTTTCTAAAATGCTATAGAATATTTGGAGTTGGTAATTTTACGCGTTTTACCCTAATTGGCTACATTTTAGCGTATTTTTCGTGATACTTGAATTAAAAATAATTTTAAGTTATGAATTATGAAATTTTAGAGATATTATACTACGAATTACTTTAGTATTTGTGCAATAAATAAGTTTATTCCCTCCGTCCAGGTTAATAAAAAACCAATGAAAGAGTAAGAGCCAATTGTTAGATGACAAGTTGATCAAATTGAGTGTGTAGGATCAAATTGTCAATAAAAAACATTCCTAAAATATAAAGGAGAACAATTGACTTAGACACCCTAAAATAGAATAGGTAAACAATAGAACGGGACGGAAGAGCATAAAACTACTTTGAATTATTTTGCCGATGAACCATTAAAGATATATTATGTCGAGATTGTATTTTATGTATCACTTTTCGTGAAATTTGAGCCTAGCTAGACATATATTTTAGATACAAAGGCCTCGACGAAGTATAAATATGCACCCCAAAATAATATTTTATCTGGTAAATAGACTGACTAATGGAGTAAGGAATACGCCTAAAAATAAGAGAGTATAAATAAAATAAAAAGAAAGTTTACAAATTCTCTTTGCTGGGATTCGAACTCGCAGACAAAAGATTAGTGGACAAGTATTCTACCACTAGACCAAGTGTGGTTTCCTGCAATAATATTACACGTTCTTATATATATAGGTTTTTCTTCAGAAAAGAGGTTGGGCTCAAGCCCATATAGCCTTTGGGCTAGATCCGCCCCTGCATGTTTGTGCTTAATCAATATTTTTTGACCGGTTGACATGACATTACAAGGGAAAATCTGGGAGTACTAGTGTTGTTTTAGAAATTGATGGTAAGACTCAAAGAGTGTAAGACGACCATGGGTTAAAAAAGAAAAATGGAAAATGGAAAATTGTCAAAGAAAGAAAATAAAAATGTTTTTTTTTCTAAAAAATAAATTGAAAAAATTAGAAGCCTATTTTATAGAGAAAGAGAAGGTTATAAAATTTGAAAATATTATGTATAGTGATCCATGTTAATGTAAACAGCAAGTCTCTCTTGTGACGGACATATCCGTCACAAGCTTACGATAGGTCATGTAATATCCATGTGGGTAGATAAGACAAAACAGATTGCTACTCACTATGCATTCTGCTTTTGTCTTATCTACCCCACATGGGTAATACTTGACCCATCGCAAGCCTGCGACGGATATGCCCATCATAAATGTCAAGGCCACGAGATATATCAATAATAACAAGAAGCTGTTAGTTGGCATGTTTATGCAATGCATCACCTAGAATCAACAAAATCAACAACAAATGTCAAAAGCTTTCTCCTTGGGCTAACGCAAAAATCTCAGTGATTCCATCTTATCTTCATAAATACAAGATCATTTAGAGAGTTTCTGTACGTCCACGTCATCTCACACAATTCTTTTTTTTTAATTGTGAACTGCGGGACCCTCATAAAAGTAAAGGAATTAATTTTAAAAAAAATTGTCGCGTGTTTTGTACGTAACTTTTTGTACGTAAATGATTACGTTTATAATTTTTCGGAAAATTTTCTGAAAATATTTATTTATATTACATTTATGATTTTAACGGAATAATTTAATTATAATTTAACGACTTAAATATTTATTAACAAATAAACTTAAACTATTTATGAATAATGAATAGTTTATTATGAATATTTTATATTATTAAATTATTTTATCTTTATAAATACAGAAACATTATGTTTTGTACGTAAATGTTTTTCTTTATGTTTTGTACTTAAATATTATTAAATAATTGTAAATTACAAAAAAAAAGAACAAATACGAAAAAAATAATACAAAGAAATTTTCTTGAAAAAAATTACGGATGACATAAATAAAAAAGATTCAAGATAAACTAAGTATGTTAAAATTACAAAAAATCAGAAAAAAATCAGAAAGTTTCGTGGAAATTGAAAAAAAATATGGGAAATATGGTTATACAATAATATTATCAAATTTATTTGATTATCGTCTGTAGAAGACAGAAATCTCGGCAAAAAGGATCAATACATACTGATTTGTGCAGTCTTATAGACGATCAAAACAATTGAATTGTTTGTCGTTGGATTCAAAAGAACAAGCTGAAAATATTTGTTAATAAATGCATTATTTGTAGGGTGAGAGATGAGATTTAGAGTGGGAGATGAGATGGTGATTGGTGAAGTTACAGGTATAGGCGAGAGAGAGGGGGGAAATAGATAAGTAATTGGACTGTTTAAACAATTTGCTCAAAATAATTTTGATCCATTCACAAATAACCAGTAATTGGGTATGAGGTTATTTTTAAGGGTTACTCATTAGTTACTTACTGCATAACGGAGTACTTTATACTCCCTCCGACTCATTCTCTCAGTTTCATTCGTTTATTTATTTATATTAAAATATGGCTAACAAATAAATAAAGAAAACAATAAAAGTATGATTGAGACGAAGAAAATATAACTTTGGGTTGGAATGATTGTAGATTGTTTTAGTTAATTCTATATTTATGTTTCTTGAATTGTACTCCATTGTAAACCTTTTTAAATTTTGACAATTGTTTCGATTTTATAGCGATATTTACATTGTTAGCTATTTATTATTTTTCCATACAATGCATTTAATATATTATATATCATGTTTTAACACCGAATTCATGCATTTTTTTCATGGATTTAAAACATGTGTACGTTTCAAACCCTTGCAATTTTAGCACGTGTTTTAACCTATTATCATTATAAAAGAAATAGAGGATAAAATATTCATATATTTTGGTTAACATTTTTTTAATGTTAATCATTATATCGATGTTCTTAAAAACATACCCGTGCAATTCCGCACGGGTTGAAAACTATTTCAGTTTATACGGCCAACAGTTAATTAGTTACGGTTCCTATAGCTGACTTAACGGGTATGTAAACTAAAAAAGAAAGTCAAATATATAAAATTATAAATAAATTTGAAGTCTTACCCTCTTAATAAATACTCAGCGGAGTTGCCACTGTGAGATCCCTGAAAAAATCTCCTTTTTTGAAATAAGTAATATAGGAGGAGTCGCCAGTAAGTTTTATAAAAAAATGTACAAAAACAATTTTAATGGAAAAGGCCTCTTTTGATCCCTGGTATGGGGACTGATCCGTCACTCCGGTCTAAACCAAAGATTGCGGATTCGGAGGTAAAGGTACGGTTAGGGAAGGTGTTAGGCACCCGGACCGCCCATCAAACTGACGGCCTCTACTATTTATTTGTAATATTATATATTTGACGAAATTAAGACAAAGAAAGTTAGAAACAAACTTTATACAATTATTTACAAGGACAAGTTTATTAGGTTAGTCAATACAATAAATAGAGAAAATAAATAAAAGACAAGATAAAAGAATTAAATAAAAAGAAAGGGTAAAGAAAAACTTATTTGAATCTGGTACCTTCAAGACTATTTGGATTTGGCTATTAATGAATTTCGACTTTGTCGTAAATTATTGGCTCTTATGCGCTTGTATGGAACTGGGACGATTTATTTGTGGTTTGATTTGAAACTAAAATAGTATATTTGAGACGGTGTATATAAAAGTAGAATTTATGGGATCTGGGTCTGGTATTGTGTCTCACAGTTTTTGTATTTCTGTCGTGCTCTTTAAAATATTGTTGTTCGTACTCGTCTGTGTGCCCCCCCTCCCCCAACAAATTCTTGTCTGTGGCTATTATTTATATGTTGGACTCGTATGTCATTGGTCACAACACACAACACTCCTTGTTCAACAACAATTACCCCTAACCAAAGTAATAATATACACACACAAACTTTATCGCTTTAATGTTACCGCGTTTCCTTCTTTAACTTGCACTAAAACACCCTTTTGCAATTCATCCATACCTTTCAAGCAGTAATCATGAATTCATGCATAGTGTCAAAGTGATAAGGTTTAATGCCTTTGTTTATGCTTATCCCCTATTGAACATCAATTTTAATGTTAAAATTTGCTCGTGTAAATATTCGTAATTCGAACTCATTTTCGCATGGAAAGTTGTGGGCTTTACGGAACGGGTTGTTAAAAAACAGGACTTGAAAGAGGTTTTTATGCCATTTTAACGGTTTTTTCGCAAAATAAGCGTAAAGAGCCTTTAATTATAACAAAGTCAATTTTCATTTAGTCATTTAGCTTTTGCCTCATCATCGGGTACCCGTAAGGCTAGTAGACAACTTTGAGGTGTCTACACATTTTCACCCCCACCCAGTTACGGAGTCCTCGAATACTTTGTTACCGAGGACGGGACATACGCAATCTAACCTTAGGGTCCACTTTTTAGTGTGCTCGCATGATAAGGAACTTTTTCACAAAGGATATCTCTTCGACTCATAATCGAGGGGAATTCTCTCAAATCAATTCTTCGAGTCACCAAATGGAATTTACCGTCGTGACCCTCACACTTTAAGGTCTTAACAGTTAGCTTAGGCACACACATGCAGAACTACGATCTGGTTTAATTTCACGCCACGTGAATACGTAGGCAGTCCTTCAAGGACACAACCATACACCTCAAAATGAATTATCAACACACACGAAAGAACTACGATCTGGTTTGATTTTGCACACACGCGAATACGTAGGTAGTCCTATTACGAGGGCACAACCACACAACCGCACACATTCAATTTTCACACCTTCAGTTTGCAACCCATTTCACACCCAGCAAGAACTACGATCTGGTTTGATTTCGCAAACACGCGAATACGTAGGCAGTCCCCCAACTAGGACACAACCGCATACCCCTTTCAATCTCAACCATCAGCATCAATCCTTAAAAGCGGCCCACCCAGCTGCAAAAGTTAATCTTATACCTCTTTACTGGGGGACTCTTTCTTAAGACGTCGCCGATTCCTCCTTTTGCCAAATACCCATCTTCTCACTCTGGGAGTTTCTCTTTCGAGACACCACCCGTCCTTTATCCTCAAACATCTTTTGAGTCTCAAATACAGTCTAAAAGAAACCACCTTTAGCCTAGTGCTCGTTTGGACGATGACAAGGTCTTGGTTCCGCTCTCCGAATCATCAAAACTCGAGAAGGGATCTCAAACTAGCAAACGGAGGCAAAGATGTCTAGAGAAAATAATCAATTCACGTTCCCCAGCCGAGCGGACCTTCTACTCAAAGGATCTGATGCGCGTTTTCACCCATTTCTTGGCTAAGGAGTTGCACACACATAAGCAAAGTCTGTCAGAGTCACTCCAGTGTCGTGTAGATACTGAGTTTGTATCACGTTCACGATCGTCTGTTTGTCAGTATGTCAGTATGCGTCCGTGTGAGTCAATGTCGCAACGATCACGTGTCTCCAATATATCAAATCACAGATCTACAAGCAACAAGACTCAATATTAAGCTTCAGAGCTTACAAAACTCCTATCTCCCCTCACGCGAGATATTACGTAATAATTGCTTATGTGCTTATATGCTTGCGTGCTACGTTCTTGTCTATGCGACTGCGGATTTGTGTGGTCACTAACCATGCAGATAATCTTGAGAAGAAAAATGCACTTCAACGGAGTACTGGGTTCTTCCCAACAAACATCGGCCCGTCAAGTCCAAGGAATTTAACCGCGTCGATTACATGGCATACTCTACCTCCCAAAGAACGGCAACTCATATCTCCAGCGAGTCCTGAGAAGTTTCTAACTCCCCAGCGAGTACCGATTTTCAAATGGAAGTCAGACAGGTATTTCAAAGATCCCTGCAACATCGTTCATGATCCCGATGCAGCGCTCTCCTTAAATGGTTTTCCAGAGAGCCTTGCTTAGATGATTTATCCCCACGGAATTCGTTTAGGACCCTCGGCAAGTTGGAGTTCGTTGCTCCCTAGCCAAACCTATCAAAGTCAGCCTTGTTGGAAGTCATTAACGGACAATATCTAGAAATAAGCTCGATGTTTTAGGCTATATCCCGCAGTCAATCATTCGGCCATCGATGGCTGGCGAGCCTATACCACCTTCGATGGCTGGCGAGCCTCTACGCACCTTCAATGGCTGGCGAGCCACAACGCACCTTCAATAGCTTGCGAGCCTCTTCACATGAAAAAGAAGCAATTCTAGGAGATATCCCGAAGATGCCTCAGGTATGACTCATTCTTATGGATGGCGAGCCTTTATACGTAGTCTAATGAACTTTAAATGACCCGCATCGGAAGTCGATAGACTCTAAACTGTTCCCGACGGCAGGTCCTTGACTCGAATCCCCGAGTAGCTGTTGGAATTCATTAATCTCATTTGTTTACATATCCAATATATGAAAGTTTAATTTAGTCATAAAATTAAATCGGATCTTATGCATGCAAAAAAATTACAAGTATAAGGAGAAAATCAATTCTTACATTGATGATTTCGGAATATGGCTACTAGTAAGTTCACCTTCTTACTAGTTCTTGAGCTTTCCAAAGGTGGAAGAACAAGATTCAAGTGGAGAATCTCTCCCAAGGAATTACACCCAAAGCAACACCATTAATAATTATAATTAATATGATCTAGTATTAATTAAAATCTAACTTAAACTTGACACAAAAATGGATTTTGTTCTCTTCTTTTTCGGTTAAGAGGAGAGGATTTTATGAGTATTTCTTTCGCTAAAGTATTTCACAAATGTAGAGAGTTGTATATATTTTCTAACACTAGAAAATTATGTAGTGTAGAGGTGAATAATTATAGAAGAAACCCTTGGCTTCCTCTAGGTAGAAAAATCGGGTGAGGGGTTGGACTTTTGGGAGCCAATGCATGCAAAAGTTGCTCTTCTCAAAAGCTATTGTTGTAAATCTATATCTCATTATACAACATATTCATATATGTTTCAAATTTATTTAGTCATAAAATAAATTCTAGATCTTATGCATGCAAACTAAAATAAATAAGTGAAGAAATCATTTTCTCACCATATGAATTTCGGTCAAATGGGCACCAACAAGATCTCCTTCTTGTTAGTTCTTGAGCTTTCCATATACATGACCTCAAAATAGAAGCGCTCCAATTAGTTGCACCCAAGACTATCCCTCAAACCCACAAACTAATATGTACTAGATATTTATATTGTGGTTTACCTTAAAATTGATTACTAACACTCATATATTACATTAATAATTTTAGTAATCTTTTGAACAAATTTGAATAAAAAACTCATCCTTTTTTATGAAGATTAAAGAGAGAGAAGAGAGGAAAAACACATGAACCTTTTGCATGTAATATGAGAATGAATGATGAATGAATTAAGAGAATAAAAATTCTCTATCATGCCCTCAAAAAACCGGTGGCCATAGTCTATATTAGGACCATCATAATTTTTCTTTTTGTCTTCACAAGACAAGTAGATGTAAGTCTTTTGCATTGTCATGTCACTATCATGCAATTTGGACAAATGAATAAGACAAATGGAAAAAGACAAAACATCTCACAATGCCCACCATTTTCGGTTTATGTGTGTAATATGGAGTCCATTTTATTTTTCTCAATTGTACAATTGTATGTCATGTGACATGTGACATGTCTTATGTCATGTTTTAATTTAAAATGCATATTTAACAAATTAAATATAATTTATAAATTAAATAAATCATATTTAACAAATTGACTAGTAATATAAAATTATTTTCTCATAAAATGGTCATTTAATTACTAGTTAGTATAATTCACAATATCTTGTAATTATAACTAACTTATCATTCTCTTCTCGCGTGTTTCGCAAACACCGATTAATTTTAGTAATATAACTTCTTAAATTACTAAATAAAATCTCATTTAATCACATTATAACAAGATGTCATTTTCTCTCTTATGATAATTTGTTCAATTTTAAGGAATTAATTAATCTGTATCGGTATACAATTAATTAACCTTTTCAATTAAGGGAATCGTCCTTTAGGTGTGACCTCAAGGGATCAACTAGTCACCACCGTCGCACGACAGTAATGTCAAACTCTAGCCAGCCAATCATTACCGATATGTGTGGACCAGTTGACTATATATGTAATGTATCATCCCTTTCGTATTCTTGGTATGAGATTTAATAATGATATTTAAATCATGTGATCGCACTATTGTTGAGGACACATTTCCCAACAATCTCCCACTTGTCCTCGACAAGTGTGCGTCACCAATTCTCTTATCCTATTACTATCTCCCACTCAATGCAAGGTGTCTTTCGGGTCGTACTTGCAAGTTATCATATCGAGAGTGGTTTCCTCGATCTGGAGAATAACTGATTGACCGGAATTTATCCACCATGGATACCTTCCGAGCGTGGCCACGCATTTCCAGTTCATTACTCCTCGAGTGGCCCTGAGATATTGTTTTAACCCTGACAAGGGGGTGGACAATTCCTATCGCACTTATTCCCTTCGACTAGCCACAGCCATCATAACCCAAAATATGCCCATTTGACCCCATTTACGAAGGTCGTAGTAACACAAATCAAAGTTAATCTGAAACTGTGTCATCTTAGGCGAACAGTCTTTAGTCAAAAGAATCAACTCATTAGAATACTATAGTAGCTCTCGCCACGACCAGGCTATATAAATTTGCCAGAACTCTATAAGTGGTCACTGCCCGACAAAGTGTTCCTAACAGTCTGCCTATGTGATCGACTAGTCATCTCACATGACTCTATGGCACTTGAACTTGTCATCAATCGCATCACACTCTAGTCACTTTGAGACGTCACCTCATACAAGTGACTATGGGCGAATACCATGTTAATCCGTGTTCACTTTAACGGGGTTCAATGTTGTCTCTACAACCCGTTTGGATGTAACAAAGTATAACAAAAGAGTTTTAAAGTAAAACTCGAACGACAAATGCGATTATCACATATGAATAGTCAATGCCTGATTACTATTTCATGTTCTATAACCTAATTTGATCTTGTACGTAGTTGTTCATTTCAATTCAATTGAAATGACATGACTCATCATGTTTAGCCTTTGAGAAGGCTTTGGTTAGTAGGTTTTATCAACTTCTTGTACCTTACTCAACCTTACTACATACTTGTTTTCCTTTGTAATGTATACATTTGCATTACAAAACTTTATGGGTACGTGTCGAGATCCAATCAAGACATAGGCCCTCGAGCCTAAGAATAGCTCCCACTGTTTTCACAGTGTGCGGGACTCATCCTTCTTTCACATCTCATGATTGCAAGTGTACTCAATTTCCGTTATAAATATCTCTCATTGTTCTTTATTGCCTAGAACGATTCTAGAAAATCTATTTCTTAAATAACATTGCCACAATGGTATCTTAACCTTCCTAATGTGTTTTGATTATGGTTTTGTCGGAAACCATGCGCAATCTCAATTGTCAATTGTCACTTGTGTAACACCCTTACACAAAATTGCATCATAAACACTTTGCATCATAGCCTTAATGCTTCTGCAAGCACTTAAGGGTAATCTTTATGGCTTACTTGGTAAAGATTACTTAAACTCGATTTTGAAAATAATTCATCATACTCAAGGTATATGAAGTGTTATACATCATTACTCATTTAATTGATCTGGCAGCGGAAGCAAATGAAATCAATCAAATATGTTCAATTTAATTGAACTAGTCATGAATCTTATCAACATAAGACTTCTTATTGACGCTAATATCATGTGGATTTATCTTCATAAATCCGGATATTAAAGATGTATTATATTTCTCCAAAGTCTTAAATCATTCGCAATGATCAAAATGTCATCCACATATAAGACTATTAAAATTTCCGTAACTCCCACTAAACTCCATGTATAAACACAACTTCTCGACTTATCGAGAAAAGTTTTATAACATGATCAAAACATTGATTCCAACTCATTGATGTCCTACTTAAGATTCTCTCTTAAGTTTCACATTATCTTAGGATTGCAAGAATCTACTAAAATTAAGACATGTATTGAATACATTCCTTCTAATTGAAGAAGTGGGTTTTAGATTCACTCGCTATGTATTTCATAATAATGAAACACAGTCCCTAGGAAGATCCAAATAGACTTAAGCATTTCAACTGGTGCAAAACCCTTTGCAACCAATCAAACCTTGAAATCTGTCTTTATTAGTGCAAAACCCTTTGTCACTAATCAAGCCTTTTATTTCGGATTCTCATGGCTCTAAGCCTTGTATTGAGTTGTGACTTAAACACTCTCATGTAAGTCATATGTTCATTACTTTCTAGAAGTAATCAACTTGAATCAAATGATTTCTTTTGTAAGTTATAAGCTCTTTACTTTCTTAAAAGTAGCATAAATTCATCATCTTTAACAAGTGACGAATCTAACCTCCTAGGTTTTAAAGAAACAACATCTTACAAAACGTCTCATGTAGCCAAGAAAGACCAGTTTCTTGCGACATAACATTCTTTGTGGGCTCTTTAATAATTTTCTCCCACTCTGTCTTCTAGAAATAAACTTGTATTTTTAGAAAGACAGCTTCACGAGCCACAAACACGGTGTTCTCGTGATAATTGAAAAGGGAAAAATGAGCATTTGTTTCTTGTGAAAACTTACAAGCATGGTACCCTTACCATTTCATATCTCATATGATTCGATTTAGTGGAAAAATAATTTAGACAAAATGATAAAATCCCCAAAAGGATCAAGTAACTCAAAGTAACTTGATTGAAGTCCAAACCATATCGAATAGCGTTTGATTTCTTATCCAACCACACATTATCCCATAATGTGTGTTAAGAGAGATTAACTTGTGATACTATATCACATTTATTTTGGCTTATATCAAAGTCTTCACTTTGATAATCCCATCGCGATTAAATCGTGATTCCTTGAACTCTTTGAAATTTTTCAAAGATTTCTCTATTTACCTTATTAAGTGAACATATTAGTGTCAACTTAAATCGTTGGTAAAAGATAATGATCAACCTATTATGGATCGATGATTTACAACCTCGATCTCCTTTTCAACCAAAAGGCACGAGACATCTTACTTTGAATACAAGATACGCATATACCATTAACAATCTAATGGTTTCAAGAGTACTCGATAACTCTTTGCGTTCATCATTCCAAAATTTAAGGTTTAATCTTGGGTTACCAATTTGAATCTTGCATCATCTACATGATATATCATTCTAGTTTGGTTTAGAATATAATCACCTTGATAATGGGTTAGCCATACATCAAATCGTGGTGTATAGGGTCACAAAAGTGAAAACCTCTTTTGTATCTTAACAAGTTTATATTCTTATTTAGAGTTTATGCACTTAATAGTCACAATTAAGTACAACTTTAAATCCAAAAACTAGATTGAGTACACAATTACTCTATCTCTCGACATTATTGTTGCTAGTCGTCATATTCTAATCATCTTATGTGTCGAATACAATGATGAAAACCTCCACTGGTTTCTAATATTGACGAAGTGGTACTAGCAAAATTTATGTTTAATCAAATAAACATTTAAAGAAGAAGGTCCCATTAGATGTCCCACAACTAACTTGTTGATTCTTCAATAATTTGGGGTAGTTTCCTTTCTTGTGTCCAACATTTAAGACAGTGGAAACTTTATCGGCCGGGATTGATAGGTTTAGTATCGCTATTCTCAACAACTTTACTTTTAACATTACCTTATATCAATTCCATTATAATCTTTACTTCTTGAACCTCGTCCTCATCTTAACGGTTTAAGAGAATGCTCCCACTCATTTCAATGAGTCTTTGCTTTGAGAAGCAAAATTGAATTCATGAAGATTACTCTTCATTTGTTCGTTTTAGTCTTAAAACTATCATTGAAGTGGTTGCGTTATTTTGGTCAATTACGAATTCCAACAAATCTAATTACCAAAACAATTTATCACGTTTTAAGTGAACTAAAGCGGTGAACTACGATAATTATAATTGACACGGTCGATATACTCGATTAAAAGATGATGCATGTTTTAGTTATGGCGATTTAGCGATGCATGCGACATATAAATAAAATGCAAAGCATAAATTTAAATCCTAGTATGGCCTTCCTAAAATAGAAAATCTAATTAACTATTACATATTCGGAAACCAACTCCATTGGTCCCTTGAACTTCGGTTGAGGCACGCATCTCGAGGTAACACCGCCTTTATGTATCGCCTTCTTGAATGACTCCGTTATATGGAACTCCAGAATAATTAAATTACATAACAAATTACATAATTTCCTATTATACATATGTAATTAAAATAAATAAAAATCTATTAAATTACAAGACGGTGATACGAGATCACAATAAATTACAACCGAATCGATATTCCCATACATTTCGGGTAATACCAATTAAAAACTAAGGCCATACTAATTAAAATTACATAATTCAAAATTACATAAAATAAAATTATGACAATCATAAATAAAATGCAGCATTATAATATGTATGAACATGCCCAATTTTATGCTAAATCGCCATTAAGGAGCCAATATCGTATATTAATCGGTTTTTACGGATTTGCGTGATTCAACCTTTTAAAATCACAATAATTACATAAATTCATATTTATGCACAAGTTAATTACCCTAACCTCTTAGGACTCAAAATTAGTCTTCACTAATTACTTGACCATAATTAACTCATATTTCTAAAATTGTTCATTAATGGACTTAAAATTATAATAAAATGCTATAAACTTCAAATAAATCACAAAAATTTCAAATAAATTCAAAATTTGAAATTTAAACTCATGAACATTCTTTAAAAATACCATGACACTCATAATGTTCAAAAACTTAGGTTAAAAATTTTGAAATTTATCGGGAAAAACAATGTTGCGGTTTATCAGATTTATCAATAAAAATCATAAAAACATGAGAAAAATTATATTCATCAACTTTTCAATTTTATATCTGAAAAAGATAATAAAATGCAACATGTGACGTTTTTCCTTAGTCATGAAGTATGTTTTAGCAATTTTCACTAATTAAGTCACTATTTATGCTTTTTTTCATCAAAAATCCATAATTCATGCATGAAGACTTCATTATAGCCTATTATTTTACACACATCTTGTAAAATTGCATATGACAACATACTAAATTTCTATGACCAGATTCGAAATATTTCTCATATTAACCTATTTTTCAATTAAATTCGATTTTTAATATGAAAAATCCATATTTCGAGCATAAAAACTCATAAAATTATGAAAATTTCCATATCAACTAAAAATAATATATGTGAAAACATATCCAAAAACCACTGGAAAATTCGAAGTTTAGCTAATTTTCGTCCAAAAATGACATTTTTATCATAAAAATCACATTTTAATGCCAATATTATATAAAATGAACAATAAAATCCATAAATTAACCAAAATATCCTAAATACATTTTAGGATCAGAAAATTTAAAATGCATAAATTATTTTCGTGATATATCATAATAACACAAATTTACAAGTTTTATATGTTAATCGTATAACTCGGAAAAACTATAACCGATTTGCATGCAAACAACCTTGTGCTCATGATACCGCTTGTTGTAAATCTATATCTCATTATACAACATATTCATATATGTTTCAAATTTATTTAGTCATAAAATAAATTCTAGATCTTATGCATGCAAACTAAATAAATAAGTGAAGAAATCATTTTCTCACCATATAAATTTCGGTAAAATGGGCACCAACAAGATCTCCTTCTTGTTAGTTCTTGAGCTTTCCATATTGGATGAACATACATGACCTCAAAATAGAAGCCCTCCAATTAGTTGCACCCAAGACTATCCCTCAAACCCACAAACTAATATGTACTAGATATTTATATTGTGGTTTACCTTAAAATTGATTACTAACACTCATATATTACATTAATAATTTTAGTAATATTTTGAACAAATTTGAATAAAAAACTCATCCTTTTTTATGAACATTAAAGAGAGAGAAGAGAGGAAAAACACATGAACCTTTTGCATGTAATATGAGAATGAATGATGAATGAATTAAGAGAATAAAAATTCTCTATCATGCCCTCAAAAAACCGGTGGCCATAGTCTATATTAGGACCATCATAATTTTTCTTTTTGTATTCACAAGACAAGTAGGTGTAAGTCTTTTGCATTGTCATGTCACTATAATGCAATTTGGACAAATGGAAAAAGACAAAACATCTCACAATGCCCACCAATTTCGGTTTATGTGTGTAATATGGAGTCCATTTTATTTTTGTCAATTGTACAATTGTATGTCATGTGACATGTGACATGTCTTATGTCATGTTTTAATTTAAAATGCATATTTAACAAATTAAATATCATTTATAAATTAAATAAATCATATTTAACAAATTGACTAGTAATATAAAATTACTTTCTCATAATATGGTCATTTAATTACTAGTTAGTATAATTCACAATATCTTGTAATTATAACTAAATATCTTGTAATTATAACTAACTTATCATTCTCTTCTCGCGTGTTTCGCAAACACCGATTAATTTTAGTAATATAACTTCTTAATTTACTAAATAAAATCTCATTTAATCACATTATAATAAGATGACATTTTCTCTCTTATGATAATTTGTTCAATTTTAAGGAATTAATTAATCTGTATCGGTATACAATTAATTAACCTTTTCAATTAAGGGAATCGTCCTTTAGGTGTGACCTCAGGATCAATCGGTCACCACCGTCAAGACGACAAAGAAATGTCAAACTCTAGCCAGCCAATCATTACCGATATGTGTGGACCAGTTGACTATATATGTAATGTATCATCCCTTTCGTATTCTTGGTATGAGATTTAATAATGATATTTAAATCATGTGATCGCACTATTGTTGAGGACACATTTCCCAACAGCTATAGGGTTGCATGGCTATAAACTAGAGTGATCATTATGTTTTCTATTTAAAATAATCAACACAATTTAAAACCCTAACCCTCCCCATTTTCGATACACCCAACATAAAATGGAAGGTCCATTTTATATTTTTCAATTGTCAATTTTGTCATATGTCACATGTTACATGACATGTTACACTATAGTGTATTTTTAACACATTAAAAATCAACATATTAATAAAATATGTCACATACAAAATTAACTAGAAATTCTTAATTACTTGTACCAAAGTGGTTTATCGAATTATAAATTACAACAACTTGTATTTATAATAAATTATTCAATCTGTTTCAATTGTTTCGTAAACAATAATTTAATCTAAGTAATAAAACGATTCGATTACTTAAACCGTATCTATTTTAATCGAATTACAATAAGATACATAATTTTACTCACAAAATCCTCCGTCAATTTTAAGCAATTTAATTAACTCGTATCGGCATACTATTAATTAAATAATCAATTAAGAGCATTACCCTATAGGTATGACCTTAGGGGATCAACTGATCACCACCGTCGTACGACAGTAAATGTCAAACTCTAGTCAGCCAATCATTACCTATATGTGTGGACCGGTTGACTGTAAAATATTACTTTCGCTCATGTATTCTTAAATATGAGATTTAAACATGTGATCATCATGATCGACAATTGTGATCGCATTATTGTCGGGGACACTTACTCCAACAATCTCCCACTTGTCCTCGACAAGTGTGCGTAACCAATTCTCTTGTCCTATTACTATCTCCCACTCAATGCAAGGTGTCTTTCGGGTCGTACTTGCAAGTGATCATATCGAGAGTGGTTTCCTCGATCTGGAGAATAACTGATTGACCGGAATTATCTACCATAGATACCTTCCGAGCGTGGCCACGCATTTCCAGTTCATTACTCCTCGAGTGGCCCTGAAATATTGTTTTAACCCTGACAAAGGGGTGGACAATTCCTATCGCACTATTCCCTTCGACTAGCCACATCTCATCGTAACCCAAAATAATCCCATTTGACCCCATTTACGAAGGTCGTAGGAACATAAATCAAAGTTACTCTGAAACTATGCCACCGTAGGAGAATATTCTTTAGTCAAAAGAATCGACTCATCATTAGAATACTATAGTAGCCCTCGCCACGACCAGGCTATATAAATTTGTCAGAACTCTATAAGCGGTTAAGCCTGACAGAGGGTCCCTTACAGTCTGCCTATGTGATCAACTAGTCATCTCTCATGAATCTACGGCACTTGAACTTGCCATCAATCGCATCACACTCTAGTTACTTCGAGATGTCACCTCATATAAGTAACTAGGGACGAATAATATGTTAATCCAGTTCACTTTAATGGGGTTCAATATTGTCTCAACAATCCCATTTAGATATAACAAAGTACAAGATGAGTTAACGATAACTCAAACAATAAATGTGATTATCACACATAAGTAGTCATAACCATATTACTACTCTATGTCTTATAATCATAAGTGTATTCAAGTACTTGCTTAACGCAATAAAAGTTTATCTAGTGAACATACCATGTGTCCAAATGTTCAAACTTTGTGAATTGCGATTTCCTTCAATTTCATGTTATCCCTTATAGCATGAACTTTACTAAGTACATGTCTAGACTTCATACTAGACTTAGGTTCTTTAACTTGAAAGAAGCTCTTATAGTTATCACATAACTTGTGATGTGGGTTTCGGTGGACAACACTACTTATAGTTTTAAAGTTCGCCACCCAATCACAACGTACTTAGGTTCATTTCGTAGAATCTTGCAATGGATGACAATAAAATACACTTTTCTAGTCTCTTACACCTTATGTTGATAATGATCCTTCATCTTAAGAGATTAACCAGTTAAGTAGGTTATTCATGTCGATGAATATAGAATTACCATGATAGAGTCATGGTTATTTACCGAACCTAAGAAGTGTTATTTAACATGAATTGATAACCAATGTTTCCGCCATTGGTATAGTCATGTAATGCCATTATGCACATGTCCTAGATGAATTAAATGCTTGGAGCATGATAAGTCGATAACAAGTTAACCCATATGAGAGCCATTGGTAAGCCTCAAGGAACCATCATGAATTCTCAAGGAGAACTGATAGTCTATTCTGGAGTTTGGAATGATACTTAGTTGTGTGTTAAGAGGTTACACAAACTCAAGTTTCCGATACCACTTGTCAATCGGCGAAATTTGACCCATTCTTTTCTAATTTACAACGATCCATGAAGGATCGGAGCCATGAAACATTGGTGAGAGTGTTCGAGCTAGTGGTTGCGTTTGAATTTGGAGTTGCCATTGCAATAGAGAAAACAAATTTGACTACAAAATAAAAGTGAAGGAATTAATAAACATCTATTGTTTTGATAATACTTGTAAACATTTTAAACAAGTTTTAAGCATTTATATAGTGACCTCTACCCAACTATTATAAATGATCCCGAGATCCAAATTCATATCAATTCGGGCACGGTGAGCCGATTCATCCCTTATCAATATAACTCGGTGGATTAACTCTTTAATCGATTCTACTTCTAGAACTCTCGGTCGATAAATTACTCTAACATTTATCTTTAGCCCAGAACACATGCAACTACGGTCACGAATACTTCCGTTGAGCTCAATCCAATTTTCGATGTAGTAACTTTTTACTACCCACTTACCCAATGTAACAAGTTTAGCACCCCGGTGAGCCGAGCCTACTTCCTTATGAAATTGGGATTCATGGTTTCTACTATTTGGTAAGGCTAATTCTCAATTATTTAGTGAGAGGTCTTGTGAATTTATTATCTATCACGTTTTGGGTGAACTAAAGATGTGAACTACGATAATTATAATTGACACGGTCGATTACTCGATAAAATAAAATGCATGTTTAGTTATGGCGATTTAGCGATGCATGCAAACTTATAAATAAATATAAAACATAAAACATAAAATCCTAGTATGGCCTTCCTAAAAAGAAAATTTAATTAACTACTACAAATTCGGAAACCAACTCCATTGGTCCCCTTGAACTTCACATGGCACGCATTCCAAGGCAGCACCGTCTCGTCGGAACGCCTTTCAAATGGCACCGTCTTCAAGGATCTCCGGAATTACAAGTAATAATTAAAAATTACATAATTTCCTATTATACATTTATAATAAAAATTAAATCTATTAAATTACAAAACGGTGATACGAGATCACAATAATTACAACCGAATCGATATTCCCATACATTTCGGGTAATACCAATTAAAAACTAAGGCCATACTAAGTAAAATTACATAATTCAAAAATTATATAAATAAAAAATATGACAATCATAAATAAAATGCAGCATTAAATTATGTATGAACATGCTTACTTTTTTGCCAAATCGCCTTTAAAGAGCTAATATCGTATATTTTTCTCGGTTTTATGGATTTGAATGATTATTCACTATTAAGATTATGAAACATTTCATAAATCACATTTATGTTCAAGTTAATTACCCTAACCTTTTAGGACTCAAAATTTAGTCTTCACAAAAATCTCAACAATAATTCAACTTGAATTTTTAATATTGTTCATTTGGACTCAAAATATATATAAAAACTCCAAATTAAATTAAAATAATTTCAAATAATTTCAAAATTTGAAATTTAAACTCTTGAATATTCTGGAATAATTCCATGACATTCATAATGTTCAAAACTTAGGTCAAAAATTTCGAAAATCTTTCAAGAAAAATATCGTTGTGGTTTATCGAATTTGACAAATAAAATCACTGAAGCATAAGAAAAATAATTTAAACAACTTTTCACTTTTAGATATGATAAGTGGGATAAATAAGCAACATTGGACGTTTTTCTTAAGTCATGAAATATGTTTTAGCATTATAGGCTAATTTAAGTCACTATTTATTGAATTTTTACTCAAACATTCATAAATCATGCAAAAGGAGTTCAATCCGTCTAAAATTTTTACACACACTGAGTAAAAATGCATGTGATAATATATAAAAATTTTATGACCAGATTCGAAATTTAACTCATATTAACCTAATAACCCATTTAAATTCAACTCTTTAACTTATAAAATTCATATTTTATGCAAAAAGACTTTATTTTAAACGAAATTTAACATGAAACCAGTAGATTATATTTCTGAAATCATATCCAAAAATCGCTGAAAAATACGAAGTTTAACTTTTTTTCGTCCAAAATTGACATTTTTTCTCATAAAAATCACATTTTAATGCCAATAATATATATAATGAACAATAAAATCCATAAATCATCCCATATGACCTAAAATCCATTTAGGACCAGAAACTTTTAACATGCAAAATTATTTCGTGATTTATCTTCATAAATCCTAAATATCAAGTTTTATTTGTTAACTAATTAACTTCGAAAAACAAACCCGATTTTGCATGCAACAACCTTCGGCTCTGATACCACTTGTTGGAATTCATTAATCTCATTTGTTTACGTATCCAATATATGAAAGTTTAATTTAGTCATAAAATTAAATCGGATCTTATGCATGCAAAACAATTACAAGTATAAGGAGAAAATCAATTCTTACATTGATGATTTCGGAATACGGGCACTAGTAAGCTCACCTTCTTACTAGTTCTCGAGCTTTCCGAAGGTGGACGAACAAGATTCAAGTGGAGAATCTCTCCCAAAGAATTATACCCAAAGCAACACCGTTAATAATTATAATTAATATGATCTAGTATTAATTAAAATCTAACTTAAACTTGACAAAAAAAATGGATTTTGTTCTCTTCTTTTTCGTTTAAGAGGAGAGGATTTTATGAGTGTTTCTTTCTCTAAAGTATTTCACAAATGTAGAGAGTTGTATATATTTTCTAACACTAGAAATTTATATAGTGTAGAGGTGAATAATTATAGAAGAAACCCTTGGCTTCCTCTAGGTAGAAAAACCGGGTGGGGGGTTGGACTTTTGGGAGCCAATGCATGCAAAAGTTGCTCTTCTCAAAAGCTATAGGGTTGCATGAATATAAACTAGAGTGATCATTGTGTTTTCTATTTAAAATAATCAACACAATTTAAAACCCTAACCCTCCCCATTTTCGGTACACCCAACATAAAATGGAAGGTCCATTTTATATTTGTCAATTGTCAATTTTGTCATATGTCACATGTTACATGACATGTTACACTATAATGTATTTTTAACATATTAAAAATCAACATATTAATAAAATATGCCACATACAAAATTAACTAGTAATTCTTAATTACTTGTGCCAAAATGGTTTATCAAATTATAAATTACAACAACATGTATTTATAATAAATTATTCAATCTGTTTCAATTGTTTCGTAAATAATAATTTAATCTAAGTAATAAAACGATTCGATTACTTAGACCATATCTTATTTAATCGAATTACAATAAGATACGTAATTTTACTCACAAAATCATCCGTCAATTTTAAGCAATTTAATTAACTCGTATCGGCATACGATTAATTAAATAATCAATTAAGAGCATTACCCTATAGGTATGACCTTAGGGGATCAACTGATCACCACCGTCGTACGACAATAATGTCAAACTCTAGTCAGCCAATCATTACCGATATGTGTGGACCATTGATCAGAAAATATTACTTTCCCACATGTATTCTTAAATATGAGATTTAAACATGTGATCATCATGATCGACAATTGTGATCGCATTATTGTCGGGGACACTTACTCCAATAGTAGCTTCGACGTCGCCCTTACCGACGGCAGGTCCTTGGCTCAAACCCTTTTGAGTCGCCTAGACGTCGCAATAGTCTCCAGGTTGTAATCTTTGATTGACCTGGAGGCTATACTTTGACTTTCGCCCTGTCCAAGCCTCAGTCAAAATGGGGGCTCTTTAGATACCCAGTATCTTCACCTTCCAAAAATCACCCGATGATGATTGGACTACAATGTGTTTTTGATATGCGTGCGTGGATTGACTATTTATGATACGGTTTAATGCATTACTCGGATATGAAAAATGATTTCAAAAATGTTTTTCTAACTTCATTTGTAATAAAACAACACTATTTAGAGTTAAAACTGTCTTCAGACCAAAAACCAACTCAGAAACCCGCAACCCGAGTCAATCTGAGTCAACCCGAGTCTCGAATGTCGAAAATAATGCCATAAATTGTTTTATCATGCCATTTGCATTAAAATTACAATAATTAGAGTCAAAATCGACACCAGGCCAATAACCGCCTCAAGATTCAAATCCCGACTCAACGCGGGTCAAGCCCGAGTCAAACACAAAATACCTACCCCAAATAACACCCACGAGTAAGCTCACACGGCTAAGCAATCACATAAGACCACAAATCACAACCAACAAAACATTGGTTAGAACAAATGAAAAATCCAAATTTCCGAAAAGGACATGACACCCCATTGTATCACCGGCGTGCTCGCGCCTCAATGGGCTTCCTCCTTAGCATCCAAGCAAACTCAACCGACCTATCGCCCCACATCTATATTCTATATAAAACTATAAAACAACAACCACAACATTATTTTTTCTCCCGCCCATTCTCAAACCTATCTATTGACTAATCTAACTGAAAACCCTAAAAAGTTGCTTACTAAATCTCTTTCATTGCCAATTTGCCATCGTCTTTTACTATCCTCAATCTCTCTATTTTTCTTAAAACTTTCAATCTCCACATCCGTTTGCTAACTCGCCGTTCTCTGATCCAACAGAAAAAAATTTAACATCTTTACATGATTTTTTTCATCGTCTCTTCTATTTGATTGAATTCAAAATGCATCGATTTGATGGTTTTGTGAAGCAGGTAAAATGCTTCAATTAATGTAATCTATAGACTGATTTGTTAAATACATTATGATTTGATTCAAAGTATATGTTGCCATTGATTTATCATCTCATTTTTTCAATCAACCTGATTATTGGACTAATAAGTTCAATGTTGGATAATCGTTTATTAAATCTATTTAATTGCAGATTTACTAAACTGGGAGGTCACCGGAATTAACAATTGAAGATTTCTCCATAAATTCAACCAGGTAAGCTTCCATACCCCCTAATTATTTTATTATATTTTGATCTTTAAAATTACTATCTAAACTTCATGTATATTCAAATGTTTTATTAATTATTTGATACCCGTGACAATAGCATAGTGTGAGTATGAATTGATTAAGATGACTACAAAAGATTATTGGCATTTCTATTTTTATTATTTGTTAATACACTATAAATCTCCCATCCTTTCGCTTTATTAGCTTCTTCTAAATCCATAAAAAATAGAAAGTTGGACTGGGATGGGGGAGTATCGAATTAATCTACGGATTCTATGTTAATCAATTTTTTACGGATGGTTAAATGGTAATACGATACTGGACATTATGGAGTAATACTTTTCCGTCTCAATCATTTGTTTACCTTTGGTTTTGCCATAAAGACTAAGAAAAAGAGGAGAGTATCAATTATTTGATGACAAGTGGTTTAATTTGAGAGAGGAGGATCAAATTGTTCATCAAAGGCATTCTCAAAATGGAAAACTAAATAATTGACTGAGACACGGAAAAAAACAATAGTTAAACAAGTGACCGGGAAAAATAAAAAGAGTAATTAGTTAGTCCATTTTGTGAATAAGTTGTTTGACTCCACATTTTTTATTGTTATTAAACATAAATTGTTTGTAAAACTATGTTTATAGTGTCTTCTTTCTACGTGGTGATTTTTGTAGAGAAATTGAAACAAACTTTTACCTTGCAAATTATTTGGTCCATTTGTTGAATAATTATGTTACTAAGCAGGGGTTTTGATATTGTTCTATTGACTTTATCTCAGCATTATTCTCATTTTTTTGTGCGTATGAAAATGGACGTTCTCTTATTCTTTTCTTAACTTATCAAACTTTGAAGATATTTTTAACATTGTGCAAAACAGTTTTATACAAAAAATTGTGGCTAAAGAAAAGTTTTATCTTCTCATTTTTTATGAAGTTGTCGTGCAAATGAAAATTTAATTTTAAATTTCTTTGTTAGCTTTCAGATTTGAAATCCAGAAGTTAGCGTCATGGAGAGCTTTGATGAAATGAATCGACAAGTTTTTCGGGTCATTGATTTTTGGGGAGATTCTTATGATCTTATCACATTAAAAAAATTATTTGCTCACTTGGAGGGAGTAATTTACGAATGCATTTTGTTAGGAATAAAAATATTTATAAAAGAATTTTCTCCAAACATATTACACTTACAATATAATAAGTTGTTAAAAAAATGAAATCTATGAAAAGTTGTACTCCATCATCTAAGGAAGCGGAGAGTTGTTTAAATTTGAATGGATTTATATATATGGAATGTTATACTATCTTGATAGTTTCTAGGGGTGAGCAAAACCGTGTATCGGGTATACGGTTTTAAAAATCGCAAAATTCACTATACGAATTCGATACGATTTAACCGTATATACAGTTTTCGGGTACCCGGAAAAAACATGTATACGGAATCCGTATATACGGATACGGTTTGGTGAGAAATGCCCAATTAAACATTGTAATTATTCACGAGCAAATAATTACCTATAACATGACCATCTCTTTTAAATGGCTGATTTGATTTAGGTTATATGTCAATATTATAATATTATTCAAGAGCTAATAATTATTATTATTTCTTCAAATTCTTAGGGTAATGTTGATTTGATTTGTGTTGAACCGCAAGCAATGGCACGTTTCAAGGTTGTTGCAAAGAATACTGCGTTTAATTCATCACAAAAATCCCAAAAAATGTTGTTAGTACTTCTCGATCAAATAATAATAATGGAATTCATCTAAATTGAATCCCCTAAATATAATCGTAAACTTAGTTTTTCTACTTTGGAGTATGAAGCTGATCTCGATAGTATTGTTGAAGGAGAGGAAGAACAGGTGGAATTGGTGGAGGAAACTACAGCTCCGAAACCGATTCTCCAACTGGATAAAGCGGATGTTGAAGGTGAGATCGAATACTGGTCATCCTCTATTTTTTGTTACATATTGGGTGCAAACCCTCCAAGCAAGGTAATTACTGGCTTTGTGAAGCGAGTATGGCAGGGATATGGTGTTGATAAGCTTTCGTTCTTGCCGAATGGCATATTTCTAGTAAAATTTAAGACAAAGGAACAACAACAACTGGTTTTGAATAATGGTCATTTGATTTTTGACAATAAACCGGTTATAATAAAGGAATGGAAGCCTGATTCTGAATTAATTAAGCATGATGTTCAAAAGGTTCCTATATGGATTAAGATGTATGGTTTAGATGTTAAGTTTTGGGGTGCAGGTTGCCTGGGAAAAATAAGTGGTGAGGTTGGTAAATACATCAAAAGCGATGATGCCACCTCACACAAAATGTTTCTGGGCTTTGCGCGTACCATGGTGGAAGTTGATATTGGTCAGAATTTCCCTAAGGAAATTCAATTTCTGGATGAAACTGGTAAATTGCATATTGTTAGGGTTGAATATGACTGGTTGCCTTTGTCTTGTTCTGCTTGTAAAGGCATGAGTCATGTTGCAGACTAGTGTAAGAAGGGTAAAATTCGTGTGGAGCCAAAAAAGGTGTGGAAACCAAAGGTTCAGGCCCCTGTGCTTGTGCAAACTAAGGTGGTGCCAGGGAAGGTGAGGACTCAACAGTCTAAACCTAATGCCACCCCTAAGATTGTGACTGAGGTTGTCACGCCTGTGGTGAGATCTAAACCTGCTGAAGTGGATATTTCATTGCCCAGAAGAATCCTGTCTCGAATGATGAGGAATGATAGTGAGGGAACTCGTGTGGTTACTCCAGGGGGCTTCTCTTTTATGGATGCCCTCAGTAATTCCATTCAAAAGCAGAAAGCTAATTTTGTGTTGAATAGAAGTAATGGAAAAGGTGAAACCAGTAGCAGTAGGATTGAAAATGGGTAGCTGCGGTTTCTGGAATGTACGGGGTATGAATAATCCTAACAAACAAAATGAAATAAAATGGTTCTTGAATCATAATAAGTTGGGATTATTTGGTTGCCTTAAATGGGGAGGTTTTTGGTTTTTTCAAAGGCAGGAGAGGTTTGAGGCAGGGTGATCCCTTATCCCCCTCCTCTTTACCTTATGCTTGGATTATTTAAGTAGAATTTTATGGGTGACTCAGAAACATGCCAGGTTCAGATATCATCCTCTTTGAAAGAGTGTCCATTTAAGTCATCTATGTTTTGCAGATGACTTAATAATTATGTTTTGTAAAGGAGATAAGGGGTCTGTGGAGCTTATGATTCATGCTTATGAGCTGTTTTCTAGGGCCTCTGGTCTTGTGATGAACAAAGGCAAGTCTAACATCTACTTTAATGGAGTAAGTGAAGGGATTATGGCAGATATAGAAGCATTGTCTGGTATGAAAAGGGGTGCTATTCCTTTTAGATATCTGGGGGTGACAGTTTCCCCTAAAAGATTATCAGTCATGGACTGCAACTGCCTTGTTGAGAAAGTTGTGGAGAGAATTAGAGGGCTTGGTACCAGGAAGCTTTCGTATGCTGGGCGTCTGGTGTTGATCACTTCTGTCCTTCATACTTTACATTCCTACTGGGCACGGATTTTTATTCTTCCCAAGACTGTTATCGATAGGATTGATGCAATTTGTAGAAAATTTCTATGGCATGGCAAGGAAACTAAATAGAGTCCTGCACTTGTGGCTTGGGACATCATTTGCAGGCCAAAAAAGCAAGGAGGTATGGGATTGAAAAATCTGCAATTATGGAATACAGCGGCCATAGGAAAGTATGTTTGGTGGATTGAGAGCAAAGCTGATCATCTGTGGGTTAAATGGGTGCATGCTGTGTATATAAAAGCTAAGGATTTGATGAGCTATAAACCTACTATCTCCTCTAGCTGGGCATGGAGGAAGATATGTCAAACTAAATCTATTCTGAAGCCTTTTATTACTTCTGGTATTGCTTCTTATTCTATCAGGGATGGTTATAGGTGGTTGCAGCCTGCTCTTGCAAATGTCAGATGGGCTCCATGGGTGGGAATTAAGCTTATGCTACCTAAGCATAGGTTCTTTGCTTGGATTGTCTCTCAGCAAAGGTTACTCACTCAGGACAGGTTGATTAAGATGCAGATTATTTCAGAAAATCAGTGCTACTTATGCGGTTTAAAGGAGGAGTCTCATAAGCACCTGTTTTTTAAATGTGTGTATAGTTCTCAGTGCTTGTGTTTCATCTCACTGCGGGTAGGGGTCCAAATACCTGAGCAGAATGTGATTCAATGGTGGCTCAGGCTAAGGGATCGTTCTTTATTGAAGAAGCAGGTGATAGCAATAGTGGTGTGCAGTCTGATGTACTCTATTTAGGACTGCCGAAACAAGTGCAGAATAGAAAATAGTTTAATCATACCTGAAGTGTTATGTAGGCGGCTTAAAAGCCAAATCAGTGATAGATTACGGTGTATTAACATAGTCAGTAAGTGTCGAGCAACCACTGTTTGGATGGAGGGCTTGCAATAAGTCCACGTCTGAGTAGTTGGAAGCTTGAGGTTTGTATGATGGAATTTGAGATTAATATCAACTTACATTTTCCCAAAAAAAAAAAAAAAACTATGTATGTCGGTGCATTTTGCACAGGTATTAAGCTAGTTTCTCTATAAATACCCACCTTTACACACCATAATATTCACGCGAGCGTCCGCCCCCTCACATCTCCCTTAAACTTCTAGACTCGACTTCCTAAGTCACAAATCGACACGTGTTTTTTACTTACCGATCGAAAACACAAGCCTTACACATTTGTTTGGTACCGTCACCGTGAATTCGACCGACCCATTCGACCAACTCAACATTAATCAACATGTTTTTCAACAATATATTTTCCACATCTTTTCAAAACAAAATCCTTTTTTAAGGCACTCTTTTAAACTCCTTTGATCGCGAGTAGTCGTATAACAAGAAAACCGTCTCTAAAGTCGTCTACCTCGCAAACATCATAACAAGTAAGTTTGAGGGTGTAAACAGCTCATTTATTTTATGTCTTTACTAGTTTTATGAGTTTATAAGTATGAACAATGCATAACACGATTCAAATATAGGTTAGATGAGCCAAAACTGGGTTTTGACTGGAGACAGAGGCTGTTAGTCACAACTACCAACCTCGCGCCTCTTCTGGGGTCTCTGGTCAGAATCCAAACGTGTTTGTTCTCATCTTTGTGAAAGAGCATAGATCTTAATTAGACACTCTAATTAAATGTCAAATTATCTCATAATTTGCATTTGTTTATGTGATCTATGTAACATGCATACAATATTAAAGCATATTAATATAAAAGATGAGGAAAATAATTTTCCTTACATTGAGAAATGGTAGTATTTGGGCACAACCAAGATCACCATCTTGGTTGTTATTGAGCTTAAAATAAATGGCAAGATCCTCCATCTTCAAGTGTCCAAGGTAGAACACCTCCTCTCTTAAGCACCCAAGAACTAACTCCAAAATCTTACTAATATTAAGTAGATATTATATAAGATTTCCCTTGAAAATATGTACAAGTCTATTACTAACACTCTTAGTAATTTTGTTTTGAATTATTAACACTTGATAATTTTTCTTTTGATTTTAGAGAGAAGAACAATGATGATTTTTTCACATGCAAAACAAGAGTGGAAAATGAACAACACAAGTGTTGTCATAAAGAAGGGAGGACGGTTGATAGAGGAGAAAGTAGAGTATTTTTTTTCTTATTTTATTCCACCCAATGCTCATGTGAATTGGTTAGAATAAAAGTAAATATGGGGAAGCCAAATGTGTAAGAGAAATGATGGTGTTTAAAGCAACACACACACACACACACACACACACACACACACACACACGAACTACCACATGCACTTACACGGTCCAAAATGACCTATTTACGGGTCCATTTTGGGTCTTATATTTGTCGCACAAATACTTGTAAATTTTATTTAAACATCATTTTATGTTTAAATGCTTCCCGATTAATATCGTTTAAAACACTCCGTAAATATACATGTACAGCTACACATATATTTTACGTACCAATACTAATCACATTAGTCAATTAGTACTAATGTAACAATTAACTACTTAATCATTAATTCCCGTCTCAAATAATTTATTATTTAATTATCGCATAATTAAATAATAATTTCCGTGCCTCGAGTTCACAACTCGATATATCTCTAAATTAATTAATCGACTAACTCTTAGTCAATTTATCAAGGGATTAATTAAACTGTATCTCATACAATTAATTAGTTTTCGTGTTGGGACTCGTTCCTTTAGGTGTGATCGAGGGATCAAAACACCGCCGTCTCACGACAGTAACGTCAAACCCTAGTTGGCCAACCGTTACCGATATACGTTGATTAGCTGACTAGTATTGCCAATGAATATCCCATGCATATTCCTTAATGAGATTTAATAATATTATCATGCACTATTGTGGAGGACAAATACTCCAACAATCTCCCACTTGTCCAAGAAAAGTTGTGCAATGATTATAACACCCAATTGTGGATAACTCCTTATCCCAACATTATCCTGCTTTTACTCTATAAGGGTGTGTTACCGATTTTCTTGTCCGTTTTAACAACAATCTCTTACTCAATGCAAGGTGTCTTTCGGTCGCACTTGAACATGAACATATCGTGAGTGGTTTTCTCGATCGGGAGTGTGACTGTAAGACCGGAAAAATCTACCATAGATTACTTCCAAGCGTGGCCACGCATGTCTTAGTCACAACTCCTCGAGTGGCCTGGAGATGTTTAAACCCAACGTGGGTGGACAATTCATGTTTGTCCTATCAATCCTTTTACACAATACAGATCACCATGACCCAGTAGGTGTCTTTTAGCCTCCTTTTATGGCACGACCTAGGACAAAAACCAAAGTCACTCGGAAACTGCATATGCTTAGATAATATTCTCCAGTTTAAAGAATCGACTCATAGGAATATCATAGAAGTCCCTGCCACGACCAGGCATCTGTAATAGATCTAAGGGACTCTATAAATGTCACTGCTCGGCAAAGTGTCCCATAGTCTGCCTATGTAAACGACTAGTCATCCTTATGACCTTATGATGTTGAACCTACCATCAGTCGTCTTACAATCTAGTCACTCCGAGACGTCACCTCATTAAGTGACTAGGGGCTTATACAATGTTCATCCTATTCACTTGAATTGGGGTTCAACATTGTCTCCACAATCAATTCGGATAAATAAGGTATTCATGTTTTCAGTCAAACTGAATAATTGAGTTTTTAAAGAGACTCAAACAATGAATGCGATCATGACTTACATAAATATTAATACTCTATCCAATATTTACATAACAATCTTCAGCAATTAAGGTATACTCCTCAATCAAATTGAGATGACATAACTATCACGTCTACCTTATGCCAACGGCTTTGGTTAGAGGATTAGCAACAGTTGCATCACTCTAATTTCCATTGCTATTTTCCTTTTGTTCTATGCAATCTTTTCATCACATAGAGCCTTTCTGAGTACATGTCTAAACAAGTTTTTAGACTCTGGTTCTAAAGCCAGTCAAACACTCCCACTGTTTTCACAGTCTCTCGGGAGACGATATTCGGCTAACAGAACTACTCTAGTTCCATTAAAATCTGTATATCAACTATCTCTTATACAACATCGGATGTTGTAATGTACTTAGCTTTCGTTCATGATTTGTACGTATAACACTTATACATACACATCCTTCATAAGACATCTTTTATGTATAACTTCTTATACATACATGTATAACTTCTTATACATATATGTATAACTTCTTATATATATTATTCTTTATGTACATAACTCTTTTATATGCTAATCATTCCTTAACTAGGCCCATAACATCATATAAGCATAGGAATGTTTCCGTGTAATTCTTTTACACGAAATTCATAAATTCCTTCAAACTACAAGAGTAAATTCTCAATGCTTCTCAAGTACTCAAGGATCCTCTTGATATTCATCTAGTGACACTCACTAGAAAATGATTGGTAATGACTTCTCATATTCTCAATATGATAAGTCCTGATGAGAGCAGCTTTTAGCATATTTATTAGATCCTGCAGCGGAAGCATAAGAGATCATATTAGTGTTCAACATCTTGAACGAGTCAAGAATCTTATCACATAAGTCTATTGACTAAAATGTTAATATCCATGGAGATCTATCTCATTAGATCCAGATATTTAAGATGCGCCATGCTACTCTCAAGTATTCACCCAAGAATATTTCTAGTCACTAATTTGTCAAACACATATTTAGACTAAGAAACATCACCTTCGCTCCCACTAAACTTCATGTATCATCATGGTACCTCGACAACTCGAGTAATACCATTTTGATTGACGACATGTTTGAACCTAAAGTTCCAACTCTTTGACGTATATAAGATCACAAAAGGGATTTTTCAAGCATGCAAGACTTCTTAGCATTGACAAGATAAACAAAACTTCTGCCTTCATGAGTAACATTCAAGGAGAAAGTTTCATTATTCTTTTGCCGAACCTCATCCTCATGAGAGGCTATTTTCCTAAGAACATAAGAATTGATAAAGGCATTTGGGTTGTCACAAACTCTCTGTAACCAACTCAAAATTGAAATATCTTATGTAACCTTTATAGCAAGATCAAGGTAACCTAATTTGGTGTCAAGCTATTGCCTCAAATCAAGTCTGAAAAACATCTCATGTTTCCTTCCTTATCACATCTTGTGGAAGAATACCAATTCGAATTGCATGGTGTCACGCCATCACATAGAGTTCATACTATAGAAAAGCCTTTGATGAGGGTTGAAGATTCGTCACTTTCGAAAAGTAACGCAATATTATCGCAAAATTATCTCCTTATAACCACTGGGCCTCAATAAAGAACGTCTTCTTTCATTTTACTCTGTTTGTGGGTCTTGGACTTCCGTAAGTTCAAAATTTCTCCCACTTTGTCTTTCAGAAAATGAAAATCTTTCTGGAAAGACAGCATTATGAGTCACAAACTCTTTGTTCTCGTTTTGGAGGAGTAAAAACCAAGTGGTTCAACTTTGGATAACCCTCACAAATACATAAATTGGTTCGGAACATAAACATTTATGGTCCTAAATGTATAAAAATGACAAGTTAGGGACCCTCCCTATACATATCACATATGGAGTCATTTAGGCTATTATAGTCGGGTTTTAAACTTTTAGTGAGAAAATAGCTTACAAAATTGCGAAAACCTCAAACTATATCTCATAAAGTTCGGTTTATCTTCTTGACTACACCATACTCTATGGTTCACAATCTTCTTAGTGATAATCAAGGTCATTACTTGATATTACCCATTTGATCTTCAAAGTCATTACTTTGAAATTTTCGATCAACATATTTGAACTTGTCGTACTTTTGGTTTACTACTTCATTTTGAAAATATTCCACGTTTTAAAAATCACTTTTATGTCTTATTAAATAGATACGAGGTTTTCATATCTACTTAACATTACGGTAAAAGTAATGAAGTATGTATATAACCAACTATCGGCCTTACACATCCGTATGTATATGGTCAATCACCTCACTATTGTGTTTCTTTTCTGCAAAAGAAAACATAATACATGCACACATACCATAAGATTCTCAATCAAATGGTTGTTCGATGTGCTTATCGTTTACTCGTTTTAAACGAATTTACTTGAGGTTTGATCAATTGGGTTCACCGGAATAGAGACTTTAAAATCTACAAGATAGTATAATATTTAGTTTTCGTTAAGAATGTAAAATACCTCTAACTTGTGTGGTCTAAATCAACCGCCAAGTTATCATAGGAGTAGGTACAAGCTTTTGTTTTAAATCACATGAGTGATGCCTTCTATGTATAAACATAGATGATTACATTCTTTTAAAACCAAATTTAGGTACATTTTTCCCTATCGAGATCATTGCTACTCTAGATTTATTTCGATACAAAAATGTCCTATGCTAGACGTCTTACGTTTTATCAATTCATGTAAACTTCTTTACAAAGAAATGACCCATACTTTGTATCTCATACAAAGATAGTGGAACTAGCCTATCCTTTGAGTAGATGTCTCCTTCAACTTTGTCCTATCGCATACATCTAGGGTCGTTTCTTCTTAACTCCCACTCACTTTTGTATTCCTTTTTGCTTCAACAAGCAAAAATGAATCTCATGAAGACCTCTCTTCATATCATTCGTGATATTTTATACACTTAATAAGATTAAATTACTATAAGGTGAGTGCAATATGTGGCAAAATCTCAACCTCTTGCGAAATTGGATTACCTAACCGTTCAATTGTCATCATATGCCTAAACTCTTTAGCGCATAAACAATCGATTTGGCCTTTTTCGAAGTGAGCCTTTTGACGGTATCATATTGAAGTATTCTATGTGTTTTTGAAAACTCTTTTCGCAAATTTTTGAATTACTCTTGAGTAATTAAAACTAATATGTCATCATCATGACAGAGGTGTCACTTTCAAAATCAAGACACTCTTGATTAAATGTGACTCCCATTTAAACTCGTAATAAGAGTTTGCAACATGAAACCCCTTTTTAATATGTATGGACATTAAATTGTAAAATAATCGCAAAAATCGTTGTAAGCTTATGTAGGTGATTTGGTAAATCATGTTACCAATCATAGCTACCGAATTCCTTCAAAGAAACCACTTTCTATGAAAGAACGAAACGAGTATAATAATAAATAGAGGATGAAAGGAGGATGAAATGCATGATGTCATAGTAAATACATTAATGAAAATGAACGAGCAATAAGGAAAATCAACATTCAATGTTATAAAAAATTAATAAACAATTTTAACAAGTCCATTTATATAATGACCCCTCACTTAATTATATAAATGATTCCAAGATCCGTTTTTAGACAAAAATAGGCATCGCTTGGGCGAAACATCCCATAATTGTGTAAATTCGGTAAGTCAACGCTTGACTAATTCTACCTCTAGAACTCTTGGTTGACGAATTTCCTTAAATCCATCTACTAGCCCCGGAATACAAGACCGTCTTATACCCCGTTGAGTCCAACCAACTTTGGCACGTGATAACCTTTTACTATTGGAATATATGTCCTCCGACAATAATGCGATCACGACTGTTGATCATGATGATCACATGTTTAAATCTCATTATAAAGAATACAATTGGGAAGTAATTTTGTTACTGTCAACTGGTCAACATATATCGGTAATGATTGGCTGACTAGAGTTTGACATTACTGTCGTGCGACGGTGGTGATCAGTTGACCCCCTAGGTCATACCTATAGGGCAACACTCTTAATTGATTGTTTAATTAATCGTATAACGTTACGAGTTAATTAAATTATTTGAAAATTGACGGACGGTTTTGGAAGTAAAATTTACGTATCATATTGAAATGTGATTAAATAAGATACGATCTGAGTAATTGAATCGTATCATTACTCGGATGAAATAATTGTTTAAGGTAACAATTAAATTTGAATGAATTATTATAAATACAATCTGTTGTGATTTATAAATGGTAAAATATTTTGGTACAAGTAATTATTATATTACTAAGTCGATTTTTGTATGTGACGTATTTTAATAATACGTTGATTTTTAATATGTTCAAAATACATAACAAATTTATGTGACATGTGACATATTAACAATTGACAAAAATAAAATGGATTACTTGTTATCCATGTGTGCCGAAAATTAGGGGAAGAAATAGGCAAATATTGTGTTTGATTAAGTTAATGGAAACACAATGATTACCTACTATTTAGCCATGCAACCATATTGTTTATTTTTAAGAGCAACAATTGCATGCATTGGCTCCCCTAAAAGCCCCCCCTTCCACCCGGTTTTGAGAAGACAAAAACCATCATGGTTTTTCATATTTTTACCTAATAATATACAAAATGTTGTGTATCACAAATTCATTCCAACACTCATCCAAAATTAGTATTCTAGAGAGAAAAATAATTCTCCTCTTCTTCTCTCTAAAAACCGAAATATTCAAGTGTTATATAATATTTTGGATCAATTTTCTACTAAAATTAATATTGTACTAGTTCCTATAATATTAATTTTTATTAAGAGAAAGCCTTGGGTATTAAGCTTAGGGATAGATCCTATACTTGGATCTTGGTTCTTCCATTAAAGGATAGCACAAGAACAAGAGAGAAAGGTGATCTCTCTTGTGCCCATAATCCGAAACATCCAATGTAAGAACATGAATTCTCCTCTATTTTGCTCATTTGTTTGCATGCATAAAATCCATATTTAATTTTATGACAAATTAAATTAAAAACATATATGAATATGTAAGTATATAGATCTACTTTTTCCTTCAATCGGTATCAAGAGCCACGGTTGTTTGCATGCAAATCGGTTAAAAGTTTTTCCGAGTTATAAGAATAACATATAAAACTTGTAAAATTTGTGTTATTATGATATATCATGAAATTAATTCATGCATGTTAATATTTCTGGTCCTAAAATGTTTTAGGATATTTTGGTTAATTTTACGGATTTTTATTGTTCATATTATACAATAATGGCATTTAAATATGATTTTATGAGTAAAAATGTCATTTTCGGTCTAAAATTAGCTATGCTTCGAATTTTCAGTTGATTTTTGGATATGTTGTCACATATATTATTTTGAGATAACCTGTAAATTTTCATAATTTTTGGACATGTTATGCTTGAAAAATGGATTTTTCATTATCAAATTCGGATTTAGGTGAAAAATAGGTTAATATGAGTTAAACTTCGAATCTGGTCATAGAAATTTAATATGTTGTCACATGCAATTTTACAATATGTGTGTAAAATAATTGGCTATAAAGAAGTCTTTTTGCATGATTTATGGATTTTTGAAGAAAAATAGCATAAATAGTGACATTATTAGTGAAAAATTCATAAAACATAATCTATGACTTAGGAAAAACGTCTAATATTGCTTTTTATTATCTTTTTCAGATCTAAAATTGAAAAGTTAATGAATATAATTTTTCCATGTTTTTATGATTATTTAATTAAAAATCGATAAACCGCAACATTGTTTTTCCGGAAAAATTTCGAAATTTTTAACCTAAGATTTTGAACATTATGAGTGTCATGATATTTTTCCAGAATGTTCATGAGTTTAAATTTCAAATTTTGAATTTATTTGAAATTTTGTGATTTATTTGAAGTTTATAGCTTATTTTTGTAATTTTTAGTCCATTAATGAACAATTTTATAAATATGGGTTAATTATGGTCAAATTATTAGTGAAGACTAAATTTTGAGTCCTAAGAGGTTAGGGTAATTAACTTATGCATAAATATGAATTTATGTAATTTTTGTGATTGTAAAATGTTGAAATCACGCAAATCCGTAAAAACCGAGTAATATACGATATTGGCTATTTAAAGGCGATTTAGCATAAAATTGAGCATGTTCATACATATTATAATGCTGCATTTTCTTTATGATTGTCATAATTTTAATTTATGTAATTTTGAATTATGTAATTTTACTTAGTATGGCCTTAGATTTTAATTGGTATTTCCCGAAATGTATGGGAATACCGATTCGGTTGTAATTTTATTGTGATCTCGTATCACCGTTTTGTAATTTAATAGATTAATTTTATTTTAGTTACAAATGTATAATAGGAAATTATGTAATTTATTATGTAATTTATTATGTAATTTTATTCATTCCGGAGTTCCAAAGACGGATTTCTTCAAGAATGGTGATACATAAAGACGGTGTTACCTCGAGATGCGTGCCACAACCGAAGTTCAAGGGACCAATGGAGTTGGTTTCCGAATATGTAATAGTTAAATAGTTTTTCTATTTTAGGAAAGGCCATACTAGGATTTATTTATTTTTTTAATGCTTGCATTTTATTTTATGTCGCATGCATCGCTAAATCGCCATAACTAAAACATGCATCATCATCTTCTTTATCGAGTTTATCGACCGTGTCAATTAACATTATCGTAGTTCACCGCTTTAGTTCACTTAAAACGTGATAGATAATAAATTGACATGACCTCTCGCTAAAACAATTAATTGAGACATAGCCTTACCAAATAGTAGAAACCATGAAAACCTATTTCGCGAGGGAGTGCACTCGGCTACCCCGGGGTACAAACCTTATTACGTAGGGGAAGTGGGTGATAAATGTATAATCCACCGAATTCATGTTGATAAGGGTTTCATCGGCTACCCCGTGCCTAAGTTGATGTGGGTTTGGATAATGGACACATTTATTCGAAATTTGGATTGAACTCAACAAAAGTAATTGATAAGGGTTTCATCGGCTACCCCGTGCCCTTGTTGATGTGTTTTGGGCTATAGATAAACATTAGAGTAAGTTTATCGACCAAGAGTTCTAAAAGTAGAATCGATTAAAAGGTTAATCCACCGAGTTATATTGATAAAGGTTTCATCGGCTACCCCGTGCCTAAGTTAATATGAATTTGGTCTTGGAATCATTTATCTAGTTGGGTAGAGGTCACTAGAAAAATGCATAAAACTTGTTTAAATCATACATTTTTACGAGTATTATTATTAAAACGACATTTGTTTTACTCCTTATATTTTGTTTTGTAGACCACTTCTTTTCTCATAACAAATGGCAACACCAACTCCAAACGCCACACCTTCGCTAGTTCATCTTGGCTCCGATCCTTTATGGATCGATGTAAACTTGAAAAGAATGGGTCAAATTTCTCCGATTGGGATGCCCAACTCAAATTAGCCGCCGAAGGTGACGACAAGCTTCGTTACCTTACCGAGGCCTCTCCACCCGAACCTACTACTAGGTCAACGGCCGCCACTAGGGAAGCATATGAGGCTTACCAAAAGGAGTCCGCCGCAATGAAAAATGTCTTGATATTTGCGATGGAGGCGGACCTCCAAAGGAGAGCCTTTAAAATGGGCAATGCTAATGAGATTTACTCCAAACTTGTGACAATGTTTTCACAAGCTCCGCGAATCGTCCAATATAAGGCGGCCGCGGCATTCTTTGATCTCGACTTCAAAGAGGGCCAAAAGGTTAGCCCTCATGTGCTCAAACTTATGGAGCTTGTCGAGACCTTGAAAATTCAAAAGGTTGAAATCCCCAAAGAACTCATTGTAGATAGGATTCTACACTCCTTGTCCAAAGTCAAAGCGTATGTTCAATTCCGGGTGAATTTTAACATGCAAGACAAGGATGTGTCTCTTGAAGAGTTGCACAAGTTACTTGTGCAAGCCGAGAAGGACATGGGGTTAAATGTGAACCCTCCCAAGGATGTGCTTAACATAAGCACAAAGAGTAAGGGGAAGTTCAAGAAGAATGGGAGAAAGGGCAAGAAGCAAGCTCCCACATTCACCAAAGCTAAGACTTGTGAAGCTAGCACTTCAAAAATCAAGAAAGGTCCTCTTGATAAATGCCATTATTGTAATGGTATGGGACATTGGAAAAGAAATTGTTCCAAATACCTTGGTGATATTAAGGCTGGAAAGATTACTCCAGTAGGTAAATGACTATCCTTCTTTTATGTTTCTAATTCAACTATGGTATTATGATGAAAAGTTGTGATAATGTATCTCCCCTTTTATTGTAAATAGGGCCTCCACCAAGCAAAGACAAGGGAAAGGAAAAGCAAGCATGAGAAGCCACAGAGAAGCTATGGATAGCTTTTATGGAGCTTTGCTTTTAATTGTCTTATTTTAAATTATGTTTTGGATTTTTAGAACTTTAAGTTTCCGTGTTCGACATGGAAAGGTATTTTGGATAATGGTTTGTATTTTGGATAATGGTGACTTGGTTTGCAACCCAAGTCACCCGTTTTATCATTTATCCTTTTATGTTATAAAATTCATCTTTAAATGCTTGCACTTTGAAACATAAGATTATTCACTTAAAGTGATCTAATAGACAAATATAATGACGGGTTTCATTATATGTCCACATGCTTAAGGCTTGTGTATGATCATTTATAAAGCGATTTTGGGTCTATGAACTCTCTTAAAGGAATGTCAATCACCAAGTACACATATAAAATCAATAACTATTAGTCTAACTATGAGGTAGTTCTACTTATACTTCAACATCATTAATTTGTGTCTCATATGCTATCTTTAAATCTATAGTGTATTTATTCTAAAGATAGAGTGGAAGAAAAATGAGGACACAACACACAAGGCAAGATAAAATTGTGTACTTGTGTAAATGAAGATCTACGCAAGAGAGAATGATTTGAATGAAGGTATATCTATTTACATAGTATACCGAATAGATGAGATCTATGGTCTCAAGTAAGTTCTATATGACTAAAGAGACCAAGTGAAGTAATCGAAAAAAAATATATTCTTATGATAACTACACGAGGAGACCAAAAGAAAGTTTTGGAAGAAAAATGACTAATGTAAAGTCTTAACAAGTTTTTGACTAAGTTTATGGAAATTTTGACCAATAGTTTTGATGGGGCATATTCTGCACCGCTGACCAAGTCAACATATCGAGCAAGGTCAAAGATATCCACAGCAAGTCAACGACTTAGACAACCCTGGCCGATCTGACCCATCGGCTGTCTCTTGGTCTCGGCCAGGCAACCACCAGCCAGGGGACACATATCCGCGTACTCATATCCAAGGCCCCTCGGCCGGCCTGCCATGGTTCCATCGGCCGAGGGTATAACGGTCTTTCCACCTGCTAGCCACTTGGCCACTTGGCCACTACGTGACAAAAGGTGAAAGTCTATAAATACTCCTCAACCTTCATTGAGGAAAGGATCCACAATTTAACCTAAGAATCACTATTCACCTGGTATTATCTTCCTTATCTCTCTACAATATACATTTAGCCAAGTAACAACAACTTATCCCTTAAGTTTACTGACTTGAGCGTCGGAGTGAGTTCGCTCGGTCCAAAGCCGAGCCCTCAGTTTGTTCATCCTTTCAGGAGACCGAAAGGAGGATTCAAGCAAAGACATCATTCTACAAGCTACGAGTGGTAACAAATATCTGCTCTGGAATTACACCCGGAACAATTGGCGCCGTCTGTGGGAAAAGCGACACTAGAAGCTAGTCACATTCATTCCCAAACAAAAACCCACCCAAAAAGCTAAGAAGATGTCGAAACAACAAGAGGTACTCGTGACCGACGAACCCGCACTCTACCAAGATGATACCTTCAACAATTCTGGAGTCGTGCAGCCCTCCACCGGCGGAGTAATCCAACCGGAGTTCGGGATGCCGATAATACTGTACACACGCCGCCGCACAACCAGTCACCATCATGGGACATGTGGTTGATGCAGCAAAACTGAAGATGCTCCTGGACCTAATTAGTAGTACGCCTGCTCACACTATCACACCGACAAGAGCGGCGGAAACCGTCCAGGAGACCAGGGCCCAAAATGTGACTCCGAGAAACTTAAACGGAGCACTAGGAGAAGCTGACCCTGCGAAGACGCCGGGGGAGCCCAAAGTGGTCGTGGTAGACCTAAGTCCTTCCCGCACTCGTGGGAGGACAGCGTCGCCGCGGCACGAACGAGGCCTACCCCAAAGGAGCCAGAGGAGTCCGACTCAGCAGAGTCGAAGAAGAAGCCCGAGTGGGAGAAGGAGTCCTTCCCGCTACGAGGAGAGGAGCCGGACTAGGAATGCGAGGAGTCGATCGCCGCGTGTCATTCGACATGTGGTCAGACAACCCCTCAGCGCCTACGTCCTTGAAACCGCCGTGCCAACCAAGCTGAAGTTGCCGGCGTTCACATACAAAGGAGATAGTAATCCAACCGACCACGCCGAGGCTTTCGAGTCTTACATGTCGGTATGGGAGCAGCCCGATGAGGTCTGGTGCCGAGTTTTCCCAACAACATTGAATGGGATGGCTCAAAATTGGTACAAGGGGCTTCCCGACGGCTCGGTATACTATTACGCCGACCTAAGGGACGCCTTTATAGCCCAGTACTCTTGCAATAAGAGGAGGGCCGTGGAGACGTCAGACCTCCTAACTATCAACAAGAGGGGGGCGAGTCTCTACAAAGCTATGTGAAGAGGTTCGACGGCAAGGTCCAGCAGATTCGAGAAATTAATCCCGAACTGGCGGCCTTCGCGCTGATGAAAGGCCTCCCAAGGGGAGACTTAAAAAATGAGCTCATCAAGTGCGGAGGCCTGGGCTTGGACGCCGCTAGGAAGATGGCCGACCAGGCCATCAAGGTAGAGGACTATCACAAGACCTGGGTAGGCCCCAGCGAGGCCGGGCACTCAGAAAAGAAGAGCCGCCGGGAGGACAACCCGGATGAAAGACGCCGTGACAACAATGGGTCACGGTCCGATGAAAGACGCCGTGACAATAATAGGTCACGGTCTGATAAATCTGCCAGGAAACAGGACTCGACGGGCGCCGGGTGGGGTTCGGGAACGTACCACCAGAGGCGGTATAATGATAAAACCCCTCTCGTCGTATCAGCCGCCGAGGTCTTCGCCCTGTGCAAAAACGAGGGCCAGAAGTGGGAAAGGCCCCCCAAGCCGAAGGGAGACGGTGACACGAGCCAAGATTGTGAGTACCACGGCCACACCGGTCACCTTACTGACAACTGCCGGCATCTGAAGAATGCCATTGAAGAGCTGATCCGGAAGGGGAGCCTCGGCAAGTACGTTGCCAAAGGCCAAAAAACTGACGCCGGCAGTTCAGATAAGAAATCCGTCTTCGAACGGATAGGAGTGATCCATGTTGTCATCGGGGGCAACGAGAACGGAGGGTCCGCTCATGGGCACAAACGGCACCTGAACGAGCTATATCAGGCCATCAACTTTGTGCCCAACACAGCCACCCCCGCTTCCAACATCCCCGATATGACTATTGGAAGGAAGGACTACGAGGGAGTCATCGCTCCCCACAGCGACCCACTTGTAGTCAATTTGGACATATCCAACCACCTGGTCAAGAGGTGCCTGATTGACACAGGCGCCTACACGAACATCATGTTCAGGGAGTGCTTCCTCAGCCTCGGTCTGAAAGTCAAGGACTTAAGCCCCTGCACCAATCCACTGTACAGCTTCTCTGCGGCCGGCCTGGTACCACTAGGGTCAATCAGACTGCCGATGATGTTCGGCGAAGGGAATGCGGCTAAGAATGTCCTAGCTGAGTTCGTGGTCATTGACGGCTCGTCCGCCTACAACGTTCTCATCGGCCGAGTCACTCTGAGCGAGGCCGACGCGGTGATGTCCATCCGGGCCCTAACACTGATGTATGTCTCGGACCGGGGGGAAGCGCATAAGCTCGTCTCCAAGGACGAGAAGGACGAGGTGGTCAACGTCCAGATAGCTGCCAGAGGATGCAACATGCAATCCCTCAAAGTGGCAAAGAAATCAGAGAAAGGGAAAAGTCCATCCTTACAACAGGAGGGCGACCTCATGGATGCAACTAGCGGCTGACTGGGAAGGTGTGCCTTTGATGAGCCATTAGGATGCTGGTAATCTCGGGTGTAATTTTTGTAGCGGCGGAGGTGTCCAAAACAGCTGTGGGCACCCCGACGCATGTTTTTATCTAAATGAAAAATCGTCCAAGTATTCCATCAAAATGTTCATTTTCCCCACAGTCACTAGAAAGTAGCTGACGCCTGCTCACACTGTCATACCGACAAGAGCGGCAGTCTCCATCAAGAAGCAGGCGTCGTCGCAGTCACTCTAAGTGGTAGACGCCACGGCAGTCTCTATCAGCAAGCGGACGCCGGCTCACACTGTCATACCGACAAGAGCGGCAGTCTCCATCAAGGAGTAGGCACCGTCGCAGTCACCCCAAGTAGTAGACGCCACGGCAGTCACCCCAAGAGGTTTTGACGCCGTCGCAGTCACTCCAAGCGGTAGACGCCACGGCAGTCTCCATCAAGAAGCAGGCGCCGTCGCAGTCACCCCAAGTAGTAGACGCCACGGCAGTCACCCCTAGAGGTTTGACGCCGTCGCAGTCACTCCAAGTGGTAGACGCCACGGCAGTCTCTATCAGCAAGCGAACGCCGGCTCACACTGTCATACCGACAAGAGCGGCAGTCTCCATCAAGGAGTAGGCACCGTCGCATTCACCCCAAGTAGTAGACGCCACGGCAGTCACCCCAAGAGGTTTGACGCCGTCGCAGTCACTCCAAGCGGTAGACGCCACTAGCAGCCTCCATCAAGAAGCGCGCCGTCGCAGTCACCCCAAGTAGTAGACGCCACGACAGACACCCCAAGAGGTTTGACGCCATCGCAGTCACTCCAAGAGGTAGACGCCACGGCAGTCTCCATCAAGAAGCAGACGCCGGCTCACACTGTCACACCGACAAGAGCGGCAGTCACCCTCAGGAAGCAGACACTGCGACGGTCACGACCCGCGCAGTTGATACTCACTGAAATGATCAAAATGCCTTGGAAGCGTTAAACACAATTGAGGTACGCACTCTAGACTGCCTCGGCCAGGCCGAGGCGGGAGCAAAAGAGGCGCTCAATTAATAACGTAAGTCGGCAACTCAGACGAAGACGAGAAAAGAACTCGGCCAAGCCAGAGGCAAAGTAAAAACGCTAAATACAGTTGAGACGCTCAACTATTAGTGCAAGAAAAAGAAATAAGGTAAAGACCTCGGCCAAAGCCGGAGGCGGAAGAAACGAACTCTTATTAAAAGTAATAACGAGTTACAAGCGAGGAGAATGCGGGGCGACGGCCGTCCCCATAGGGATAAGCCAAAACACAACCTACCAAAGTTATACAAGTATCAGGGAAAAGAAAAGCAAAAAGTTACAAATGTCATTTGGAGCGCCAAAAGATGGCAGGGAGGAAGGGATTAATAATTGGCTCCCGAACAGCTGAAGCTATCCGAGACGCCGGGTGAGCCTGGTGACAACCGCCCGTCTCCCTATGCCTGTTGCTGCTTGCCATCAGCAGCGGTAGCAGCATCTTCTTCGATGGGCAACCCAGCAGTTTTCCTAGCAGCCTCAGCTTCAGCAGCCTCAGCTTTAACCTCGGCAGCCTCAGCTGCCCTCATTCTCTCGGCTTCCTCCTTGGCCGCCTTAGCTTCCTCATCATGGGCTGCTTTCTCCGCAGCCGCCTCTTTCTCTATCTTCACCCTCACCGCCTCCTTGGCCTTCTCCGCCACGGCCTTCTCCTTAGCTTCGAGCTTGTCGTCAAACAGCTCGTTAAATTTGCTCCACGGAAAGGAACCATCAAGAGGGAAGAGCTCCTCAATCACTTCCCTGGCAGCTTCTTCGGCCAGATCCCGGAATTCGGCGCACATGTTAGGGAGCATGACGGTTTGGAGCATCTCAATGTCCTCCTCCTTTTGCCTAATGATGGCCTCCTTGCTCCGAATCACCTTCCCCTGGATCTGATGCATGCCCCTGAATTCGTTCCTCTGCTGGAAATAAAGGTCGGCGTGCCTCTGGACAAGGGCACACTTCTCCAGCAGCTTCGCAGCTTCAGCCGTCGCAGCCTCGGCCTTGGCTCTTTCAGCAAGGACCTCCTTTTCAGCGTCCTCCCTGAGTTTCCTCTCAGCCAAAAGCGCCTTCTCAGCATCTCCCCTAAGCCTCTGCTCATTGAGGAGATCCAGCTTCGCCTTCACGGCCACCTTCTTAGCGGCATTAATCTCAAGAACAGATTGAGCCGCGGCTTTCTCCTGCTCTATAATATGAGCACCGGCCAGCTCGTTCCACCTCGTCAGCCTCTTGATCAACCTCGCGCTTTCCGCTACAAGCTGGGAGGGGGAAACCTTCTGGGATGAGGAGTCCGTGGTGACGTTTTGATCGCCAGCCTGTAGCTGGGAGGGAGAAGCCTTCTGGGATGAAGGCTCAATGGTGACGTTTTGATCACCAGCCTGCACGGGGTTCTCCCCCACTTGCTGCCCAATAAGAGCGGCGGCCGACAGCGGCTGATCTACAAAAGTTAATGAAAGCATCAGTGTCAACATGCATAGACATACCAAAAACCCTGTCATCAGGAGCATAATGAACCGGCTAAAATCTGAGCCACAGGATAGATCCATACCTTTCTCGGCCTTTTGGCTAAGATCAAGTGTAGCATCTGTTCTCCGCCGGCCACATAATCAACCAAGCTAGGTAGCACCGGTCGGGGGCAATCAAAAACAACCGGCACTCTATACCCTGGTCTCGGCCAGCGTCACCTTCTTTTCCACATCGGATGCCCTTTACACATCCATGTGGAGGGGGGATATGGTACGGCCTAAGCGGAATCGAGCCAAGGTAGAAGAAGCCGGAGCAATAGAAGAAGCCGATGCAGAAAAATTTTGCAAAATTACTTGCGCAGAATATACGCTCAAACATACATCGGAGCCCACACCACGGCATAGACTACGCTAGGGGCAAATTGATGGGGCATATTCTGCACCGCTGACCAAGTCAACATATCGAGCAAGGTCAAAGATATCCACAGCAAGTCAACGACTTAGACAGCCTAGCCGATGCAGCCCATCGGCCTGTCTCTTGGGTCTCGGCCAGGCAACCACCACCAGGGGACACATATCCGCGTACTCATATCCAAGGCCCCTCGGCCGGCCTGCCATGGTTCCATCGGCCGAGGGTATAACGGTCTTTCCACCTGCTAGCCACTTGGCCACTACGTGACAAAAGGTGAAAGTCTATAAATACTCCTCAACCTTCATTGAGGAAAGGATCCACAATTTAACCTAAGAATCACTATTCACCTGGTATTATCTTCCTTATCTCTCTACAATATACATTTAGCCAAGTAACAACAACTTATCCCTTAAGTTTACTGACTTGAGCGTCGGAGTGAGTTCGCTCGGTCCAAAGCCGAGCCCTCAGTTTGTTCATCCTTTCAGGAGACCGAAAGGAGGATTCAAGCAAAGACATCATTCTACAAGCTACGAGTGGTAACAAATATCTGCTCTGGAATTACACCCGGAACAAGTTTCAACCTTGAGATTTACTTAAGAGCCTAAATGAATCAAAGTTACATACTAGTTATGATCAAGTTGCAAAATTTGATATACCGATATCTTCAATGGCCAAAGTTTTAACCACGCAAATGTCATTGCTTAACCTCATTATGAAATGGTTAAACCTCCTTCCAAAAGGGTATTTGCGAAGGACGTATTCTAGATATTGTTTATATTTGAATAATGACATTGCTACACATCATTATGACATGAGTGTGTTGGAGATTTAAAATCTCTTTCCGTAAGGTTAAGATGGGACCACTTCAAAATAGGTATTTTGAAAGGATATGATGGGAACATATATGGTTTTATCCTAATAACTTGGCAATGCAATTTATATTTCAATTCTTGATAAATTTCGATTGAGAAGTCAATTTCGAAATGTGTAGAATTGAGTGGGAGTTAAGAAATTCTCATGTGAAGACATGGAATTTAGTGGGAACTATCATCCTTTGAATGTTTACAACTCATCACTCATTAAAAAATGACGAGCTAATACCTTCTTTCATAAAGAAGCTTTTGAGTTTTCAATTCTGGATGAAAAATGACTATGATGAATCCAATTACATCAAGGGATGTTGGATTAGTATTAAGAGATACACATCGTATCAACATTCACATAGGTTATTCATGTAGATGAAATCGGAATTGCCATTAGCAGTCATGGTCGTTCATTGAACCTATGAACGGTTGATCTCATGATTATTAGTAACTAATGTTTCCGCCATTAGAATAATCATGTACATGTCCAATTATGAATCATATGCATAAGAGCATGATGATTGATTGTTAAGCCATAATAGAAACGTCATGAATTCTCGAGTAGAATCCGATGAGCGATTTCAGTGTTTGACGGAATGCTCTATTGTGTGTCAAGAGGTTGCACATATTATAGAAAATCCGAACACATATAAGGATTTATGAGAATCCCAAATCTTTCAAGCCTAGAAAGAGAAATAAGAAGTTTTGAGAAAGATGCTTAGTTGAATAAGAGGTTATTCAAAAATCATCTTTCCTAGTTAAGCTAGGACTTGTGAGAAGTGCTAGGCTAATAATCTTGACAAATTGTTACAAGACTCTACAAAACATGTACCTAGTGCATCGTGTGTGGATGGAGTACTTGATCAGTACAAGTTATATCATTCATCAAAAATTCGTTCGTTATGTGATAATCGATAAGAAAGTTCTTTCAAGTTAAAGAACCAAAACCAAGGTCGGGAACCTTGATGTGTACTTGGTAAGATTCATGCTATGAAAGAGGACATGAATGTAAAAGAAAATGCAAGTGTAAGAAGTTTGAACATATGGACACATGGCATGTTAAACTTCTATTGCAATCAATAAGTGTTTACACTTACGATATAGATCACAAGGTTGTAATATGATATTGACTACCCGAGTGTGATGTCGACATTTGTCGTTTGAGTTATTATTAACTCACCTTGTACATTGTTATATCCAAACGGGTTGTGGAGACAATTGAACCCCGTTAAAGTGAACACGGATTAACATTGTATTTGCCCATAGTTACTTGTATGAGGTGACGTCTCGAAGTGACTAGAGTGTGATGCGATTGATGGCAAGTTCAAGTGCCATAGAGTCATGTGAGATGACTAGTCGATCACATAGGTAGACTGTTAGGAACTTTTTGTCGGGCCTAATGACCGCTTATAGAGTTCTGGCAAATTTGTATATCCTGGTCGTGGCGAGAGCTGCTATAGTATTCAAATGAGTCGATTCTTTTGACTAAAGGCTATTCGCCCAAGATGGCACAGTTTCAGATTAACTTTGATTTGTGTTACTACGACCTTCGTAAATGGGGTCAAATGGGCATATTTTGGGTTATGATGGCTGTGGCTAGTCGAAGGGAATGAGTGCGATAGGAATTGTCCACCCCTAGTAAGGGTTATAACAATATCTCAGGGCCACTCGAGGAGTAATGAACTGGAAATGCGTGGCCACGCTCGAAAAGTATCTATGATAGATAAGTCCGGTCAATCAGTTATTCTCCAGATCGAGGAAACCACTCTCGATATGATCACTTGCAAGTACGACCTGAAAGACACCTTGCATTGAGTGGGAGATAGTAATAGGACAAGAGAATTGGTGACGCACACTTGTCGAGGACAAGTGGGAGATTGTTGGAATATGTGTCCTCCGACAATAATGCGATCACGACTGTTGATCATGATGATCACATGTTTAAATATCATTATAAAGAATACAATTGGTAAGTAATTTTGTTACTGTCAACTGGTCAACATATATCGGTAATGATTGGCTGACTAGAGTTTGACATTACTGTCGTGCGACGGTGGTGATCAGTTGACCCCCTAGGTCATACCTATAGGGCAACACTCTTAATTGATTGTTTAATTAATCGTATAACGTTACGATTTAATTAAATTATTTGAAAATTGACGGACGGTTTTGGAAGTAAAATTTACGTATCATATTGAAATGTGATTAAATAAGATACGATCTGAGTAATTGAATCGTATCATTACTCGGATGAAATAATTGTTTAAGGTAACCATTAAATTTGAATGAATTATTATAAATACAATCTGTTGTGATTTATAAATGGTAAAATATTTTGGTACAAGTAATTATGATATTACTAAGTCGATTTTTGTATGTGACGTATTTTAATAATACGTTGATTTTTAATATGTTAAAAATACATAACAAATTTATGTGACATGTGACATATTGACAATTGACAAAAATAAAATGGATTACTTGTTATCCATGTGTGCCGAAAATTAGGGGAAGAAATAGGCAAATATTGTATTTGATTAAGTTAATGGAAACACAATGATTACCTACTATTTAGCCATGCAACCCTATTGTTTATTGTTAAGAGCAACAATTGCATGCATTGGCTCCCCTAAAAGCCCCCCCCCCCCCCCCCCCCCCCTTCCACCCGGTTTTGAGAACACAAAAACCATCATGGTTTTTCAAATTTTTACCTAATAATATACAAAATGTTGTGTATCACAAATTCATTCCAATACTCATCCAAAATTAGTATTCTAGAGAGAAAAATAATTCTCCTTTTCTTCTCTCTAAAAACCGAAATATTCAAGTGTTATATTATATTTTGGATCAATTTTCTACTAAAATTAATATTGTACTAGTTCCTATAATATTAATTTTTATTAAGAGAAAGCCTTGGGTATTAAGCTTAGGGAGAGATCCTATACTTGGATCTTGGTTCTTCCATTAAAGGATAGCACAAGAACAAGAGAGAAAGGTGATCTCTCTTGTGCCCATAATCCGAAACATCCAATGTAAGAACATGATTTCTCCTCTATTTTGCTCATTTGTTTGCATGCATAAAATCCATATTTAATTTTATGACAAATTAAATTAAAAACATATATGAATATGTAAGTATATAGATCTACTTTTTCCTTCATTTACCACCCTACTTACCCAAGGTAAAAAGAGAACACCCCGCTTGGGCGAGCGTGGCTCTAATGAACAAGGGATTCATAGGTGTTACTAATTGGCAAGGCTAATCTCAATTTTAGTTATGTGACAGATCTTGTCAATTTAGTCATATATTCCCTATAAGTGAACTAAGTCGGTGAATGTAAATGACGTGAATTGACAACCGCACAAATACAATGAATGTGAATGGCGATTTTGGCATGCGCGGAAAAATAAAAGCAAGCAAGCATATGAATAATCCTAGTATGGCCACCTATATAAAAATAACTAGACTATTACAAATCGGAAACCAACTCCTTGGTCCCTTGCCTCTTCATAGGAACATCTTCCAAAAGTGGCTCCTTCTTGTGGGATTTGGAACACCTTTCCAAAAATAGACTCCGTCTCGATGTAAATCCGTCTTTTGGAAACGCCGGTAAAAATAACTATTACAATTAAATTACATCGCTATTCCTATTATAAATTAATTAATAAATAAATAAAACTATTAATTAATTACAAACCGACAATACGAGATCGTATTTAAATTACAAACAAATCGCTATTTTCATTCATTTCGGGTAATAACGATTAAATAAACTAGGCCATACTAGGTACAACAAAATAAATACTTTAAAAAAATGACAATCATTCATTCAACATAAATAAATATTCTTAAAATGCTGTAAAATGATGCCAAAATCGCCCTATCTTACAATTGTTGGTATCTTGCTCGGTTTTGTGAATTTATTCGATTTTTAACTTGTAAAAATCAATAATCAACTCTTAAATTACATTTAAGTCCAAACTGTTTTGGACCTCAAAATTAGTCCTCACTAATTTGATGATGAATAATTAGTTTGATTTGGTGATATTTGCTAATTTAATCGGTAAAATCATAACTTTTAAGTAATAAATCCAAAATAATTGAAAATATCACCAAAAATTGAAACAAAAATTTTGAGTATTCTGGAACACTCCCAAGAATAGCAAAATGTCATAAAAATTTCCCAAAAATTTCGGATAAATTTTATGATGAAAAAGATCGATATTTATCGGTTTTTAACCACAAAAACCAATAAACATCAAAATAAGGTGAAATCACATTTTAAATTTCACTTTTAACTTTTAAATCATATTTTTAAATGTGCATAAATTTATCAAGAGCAGGAACAAATGTTTCAAATATATGATTAATTTAATTCACTTTTATCGACTTTATCTCATAAAATCAATAAACATGGAAAACATCAAACCAACCTTCGAAATTTTACATACAATCTGTAGAAAATATGCATGAAACAATATAAAAATTTCATGATCCGAATCAACTTTTAACTATTTTTAGTTAACTCTTAACCAAAATACGGCATTTTGACTCGGTTTTCTACAAAAAAAAACATTAAAAAATAGCAAAATAACTTCACAAATCCCAAATTTTACCACAAACCTTTTGAGATCAGTACGTATGCATGCCCAAAAATTTTTCTGCTAAAACCTCTTCTAACACAATTTTTGAGTTTTTCAAATTATCTCATAAGTTGTTTAATATGCTTAAAATCAACATGCAAATTAAAAGCCTAAGCTCTGATACCACTTGAAAGATCATATATCCTAATTAAACACTCTAATTAAATATCAAATTATCTCATAATTTGTGTTTATGTGATCTATGTAACATGCATGCAATATTAAAGCATATTAATATAAAAGATGAGGAAAATAATTTTCCTTACATTGAGAAATCACCATCTTGGTTGTTCTTGAGCTAAAAATAAATGGCAAGATCCTCCATCTTCAAGTGTCCAAGGTAGAACACCTCCTCTCTTAAGCACCCAAGAAATAACTGATACGTGCATTTTATATAGTCCTTTTTGGCCCTTTTATGCACGTATTTCTATGCTATTATCGTAGTTTTATGCTACGAAATGCTCCGAATATGGTACTTTGGTTTCTTTAGTTCTATTTGTTGGAATATGTGTCCTCCGAAAATAATGCGATCACAATTGTCGATCATGATGATCACATGTTTAAGTCTCATTTTAAGAATACATGTGGGAAGTAATATTTTACAGTCAACTGGTCCACACATATCGGTAATGATTGGCTGACTAGAGTTTGACATTACTGTCGTGCGACGGTGGTGATCAGTTGATCCCCTTAGGTCATACCTAAAGGGTAACACTCTTAATTGATTATTTAATTAATCGTATGACGATACGAGTTAATTAAATTACTTAAAATTGACGGACGATTTTGGAAGTAATATTTACGTATCTCATTGTAATTTGATTAAATAAGATACGGTCTAAGTAATCGAATTGTTTTATTACTTAGATGAAATTATTGTTTACGGAAACAATTAAAACTAAATGAATAATTTATTATAAATACAAGATGTTGTGATTTATAATTGGTAAACCGTTTTGGTACAAGTAATTGGGAATTACTAAGTCGATTTTGTACATGACGTATTTTTTATTAATACGTTGATTTTTTTTTTTTTTTTTTGGTAAATGTAAAAATATATTAAGAAAACAAGAACCAAATACATCAACATTTCAAGCTGACATGAAAATCAGCTAGCCATGAAACTAATTACATATTACATAAGCTTCTCAAGCCAACTACGATCTCTCCTTGACATTGTGCCCTTGCATTGCTGTTGAATTTTAGCTCGAACTTCAAACTGAATCAGTTTCAGACAACCTGCGGGAGCTTGGATTTGCAATTCATGTCTGCTGCCATTTCGTTGCCTCCAAATATGGTAAGTAACAGCATTCAGAATGCTATTAATGATTCCAACTTTCAGTCTGGACAATCTAGCATTCCCCCTCTAATCCTAGTCTCTAGTTTCAGGCAATGAGTAACCAGTCCATTCACGAGTCAAAGCCAACACTGCCTTACTGTACTGACATTTAAAAAACAGATGCTGCGTGGTTTCTTCCTCACTTCCACAGATGCAACAGAGATTATCACTAGCAATGTTGAGTCTAAAGAGCTTGTCCTTAGTGTTAAGACCCCGATGATGATACATCCAGGCTATAATTGAGTGTTTAGGGACAGTCCACTTATTCCAAACCTGATGATGCCACTCTATATCTGGAATAGAGTGATGTAGCCAAGCATACCCTTTAGCAATGGAATACTCTTTACCAGGGCGGAGCTCCATTCATTCTTACGACCGTAGCGTGTGCATCTCGATTTCGGTCTACAAACCTTCTTCCAAGTCCAACTTGCTGCATTAGGACACGATAATTATCCCGGTAGTCCCTCTCATGTATATGCTATGGACCCATTGAACCCAAAGTTTGTTAGGGTGAGCATGGATCCACCAAAGAAGCTTACCAATTGCGCTTTATTCCACATGACTTCATTCTTAAGTCCCAGACACTCCCCCGCCTTTTTCCATTACAAATTTTATCCCATGCCACTGTAGGGGTCTTAAAGTATTCAGAACTTCCACACCACAGGAAGTTCCTACATATGGCTTCAATCTTAGCAATGACACCTTTTGGCAAAATGAAAATAGAAGCCCAATAAGTGTGTAAGGACTTAAACACAGCTTTGACCAGGACTAACCTTCCTGCATATGATAGTTTTTTGGTCCCCAACATTCTGATTCTCTCTAACACCTTGTCTATTAGAGGCTGACAGTCTTTGATAGTTAACTTAGATGGTTTGATTGGAACCCCTAAATATTTGAAAGGGAGAGTCCCTTCAATGCAGCCTGAGACCTGGATAATATCTGCTCTAACTTCAGCTGGCACCCTATTGAAATACACATTTGATTTGCCTTTGCTCATCTGCAAGCCTGAAGCCTTGGAAAAAGTGGCAAAAGTTCTGAGTAGCACCATAATAGAAGCTATATCCCCTTTGCAGAACAGGAGAAGGTCATCAGCAAACATTAAACTACTCAGGTTCATTCTTTTACAAAGAGGGTGAAATTTAAAGTTCATAGTAGTAGTAGTGTAAGCAAGGAGCCTGGTAAGATATTCCATACAGATGGTAAACAATAAAGGAGAGAGAGGATCTCCTTGTCTCAAACCTCGTTGCCCTTTGAACCACCCAAAAGAATCACCATTCAGAGACAAAGTGTAGGTGGCAATAGTCACACACTCCTTGATAAGATTGATAAATGGCATTGGCATATTAAGCTCAATCATCATTTGAAACAAAAACTCCCATTCTACAGAATCATAGGCCTTCTGCAAATCAATCTTAAAACGTTGATTTTTAATAAGTTAAAAATGCATGACAATTTTACATGACTTGTGACATGTGACAAATTGATAAATTGACAAAGATAAAATGGAACACATTTTATCTTAAATGGACCGAAATGAAGGGTGTATTAGGCTAAATATTGTGTTGATTATTTTAAGTGGAAAGCATAATCATTAACCTAATAGATAGCCATGCAAATCTAGTTGTTTTTGTAAAGAGCATCTTGATCATGCATTGGCTAATACCAACCCCCCCCCCTTTACCTGGTTTTCCTAGTGCAAGGCCAAGGGTCTTTTGCTCTATAATTTACCTAATATACACTACATGTAAAACTAGTGTATTATTCATTCTAACACATCTAAAAATATAGAGTTTTAGAGAGAATATTACTCCTTCTTCTCCCTTATCTTAACCTAAAAAAACAAGAGACAAAATTCAATATTTTGGGTCAATTTTATTAAGATTAATATTGTTCTAGTATTAATAATATTAATCTTTTGAGAGGTTATCTTGGGTATAATTCCTTGGAAGGGATTCTAAGCTTGAATCTTTTGTTCATCCAATATTAGGAAGCTCAATAACAAGTGAGTAGGAGAACTCATTTGTGTCCATATATCCGAAATCTTACTGTAAGGAAAACGATTTCTTCTTTATCTTTATTTATGTTTGCATGCATAAGATCTAAATTAATTTTATGACTAAATTAATTGAAACATATATATGAATATATTTTATATTGAGATATATATTTCTAACAAGCGGTATCAAGAGCCTTAGGTTGTTTGCATGCAAATCGGTTATAGTTTTTCCGAGTTATACGATTAACAAATAAAACTTATAAATTTGTGTTTATTATGATATATCACTAAATCAATTATGAATGTTAAAGTTTCTGGTCCTAAAATGTATTTAGGATATTTTGGTTAATTTATGGATTTTTATTGTTCATTTTATATAATAATGGCATTAAAATGTGATTTTATGATAAAAATGTCATTGTTTGGACTAAAATTAGCTAAACTATGATTTTTACAGTGGTTTTTGGATATGTTTTCACATATATTATATTTTGATGCCTTGTAAATTTTCATAATTTTATGAGTTCTTATGCTCGAAATATGGATTTTTCAAGATAAAAATCGAATTTAAATGAAAAATAGGTTAATATGAGTTATATTTCGAATCTGGTCATAGAATTTATTATGTTGTCACATGAAATTTTACAAGATGTTTGTAAAATAATTGGCTATAATGAAGTCTTTATGCATGATTTATGAATTTTTGATTAAAAATAACATAAATAGTGACTTTAATTAGTATAAATTGCTAAAACATACTTCATGACTAAGGAAAAACGTCACATGTTGCATTTTATCTCATATTTAAGATCTAAAATTTAAAAGTTGATAATAATTATTTTTCCCATATTTTTATGCTTATAATTGATAAATCCGATAAACCGCAACATTGTTTTTCTCGATAAATATTGAAATTTTTTTTAACCTAAGTTTTTGAACATTATGAGTGTCATGGTATTTTTCCAGAATGTTCATGAGTTTAAAATTTTGAATTTTGAATTTATTTGAAATTTTTATGATTTATTTAAAGTTTATGGCATTATATTGTAATTTTAAGTCCTTTTATGAACAATATTAAGAAATATAAGTTAATTATTGTCAATATGTTAGTGGAGACTAATTTTGAGTCATAAGATTGTTAGGGTAATTAACTAGTACATAAATATGATTTTATGTAATTATTGTGATTTTAAAAGGTTAAATCACGCAAATCCGTAAAAACCGATTAATATATGATATTGGCTCCTTAAAGGCGATTTAGCATAAAATTGGGCATGTTCATACATATTATAATGCTGCATTTTATTTATGATTGTCATAATTTTATTTTATGTAATTTTTGAATTATGTAATTTTACTTAGTATGGCCTTAGTTTTAATTGATATTACCCGAAATGTATGGGAATATCGATTCGGTTGTAATTTATTGTGATCTCGTATCACCGTTTTGTAATTTAATATATTTATTTTATTTTAATTACAAATGTATAATAGGAAATTATGTAATTTGTTATGTAATTTATTTATTCCGGAGATCCTTGAAGACGGTGCCACTCGAGAAGGCGATCCATTAAAGACGGTGTTACCTCGAGAAGTGTGCCAAGACCGAAGTTCAAGGGACCAAAGGAGTTGGTTTCCGAATTTGTAATAGTTTATTAGATTTACTATTCTAGGAAGCCCATACTAGGATTTAATTTATGCTTTGCATTTTTATTTATATGTTGCATGCATCGCTAAATCACCATAACTAAAACATGCATTATCATATTATCGAGTTTATCAACCGTGTCAATTACAATTATCGTAGTTCACCGCTTTAGTTCACTTAAAACATGATAGATAATAAATTGACATGACCTCTCGCTAAAAATAAACAATTGAGACATAGCCTTACCAAAAAGTAGAAACCATGAAAACCTATTTCGTGAGGGAGTGCACTCGGCCACACCGGGGTACAAACCTTGTTACGTAGGGGAAGTGGGTGATAAATGTCTATCCACCGAATTCATGTTGATGAGGGTTTCATCGGCCACACCGTGCCCAAGTTAATGTGGGTTTGGATCATGGACACATTTATTCGAAATTTGGATTGAGCTCAACGGAAGTATTCGTGACCGTAGTCGCATGTGTTCCGGGCTATAGATACATATTAAAGAAATTTTATCGACCAAGAGTTCTAAAAGTAGAATCGATTAAAGCATTAATCCACCGAGTTATATTAATAAGGGATTCATCGGCCACACCGTGCCCAAATTAATATGAATTTGGGTCTTGGAATCTTTTATGAAGTTCGGTAGAGGTCACTAGATAAATGCAATAAAACTTGTTTAAATTTAAATTAAATTTTTACGAGTGTTATTATTATTTTGAAAACGACATATGTTTTATTCCTTCTATTTTTCGTTTTGTAGACCACTTTTATTTTCTCATAACAAATGGCCGCACCAAACACCAACGCCACAACTCTCACTAATGCTTCATGGCTCTGATCCTTCATGGATCGTTGTAAACTTGAAAAGAATGGGTCAAATTTCTTCGATTGGGATGCCCAACTCAAATTAGCCGCCCAAGGTGACGATAAGCTTCGTTACCTTACCGAGGCCTCTCCACCCGAACCTAATGCTAGGTCGAGTGCCGCCACTAGGGAAGCATATGAGGCTTACCACAAGGACTCCGCCACAATGAAAAATGTGTTGATTTTTGCGATGGAGGTGGATCTCCAAAGGAGAGCATTTAAAATGGGCACCGCTAATGAAATCTATTCCAAGCTTGTGACAATGTTTTCACAAACTCCGAGGATCGTCCAATATGAGGCGTCCGTGGCATTCTTTGATCTTAACTTTCAGGAGGGCCAAAAGGTTAGCCCTCACATGCTCAAATTGATGGAGCTAGTCGAGACTTTGAAGATTCAAAAAGTTGAAATCCCCAAAGAGCTCATTGTAGATAGGATTCTACACTCCTTATCCAAAGTCAAAGCGTATGTTCAATTCCGGGTGAATTTTAACATGCAAGACAAGGACGTGTCTCTTGAATAGTTGCACAAGTTACTTGTGCAAGCCGAAAGAGACATGGGGTTAAATGTTAACCTAACTAAGGAAGTGCTTAACATAAGTACCAAGAGCAAGGGGAAGTTCAAGAAGAATGGGAAGAAGGGTAAGAAGCAAGCTCCCATTTTCACCAAGGCTAAGACTTTTGAAGCTAGCACTTCCAAGACCAAGAAGGGTCCTCTTGATAAATGCCATTATTGTAATGGTGTTGCACATTGGAAAAGGAATTGTTCCAAGTATCTTGGTGACATCAAAGCTGGAATGATCACTGCAGTAGGTAAATGACTATCCTTTCTTTTATGTTTCTAATTCAACTATGGTATTGTGATACAAAGTTGTGATAATGTATCCCCTTTTTATTGTAAAAAGGGCCTCCTTCAAGCAAAGACAAGGGAAAGGAAAAGCAAGCTTAAGAAATCATCAAGGAGCTAGGAGTAGCTTCCAATGAAGCTTGGCTTTTTATTATTGTCTTATTTTAAATTATGTTTCGGATTTTTAGAACTATTTTTGATTTCCATGTTCGACATGGAAATGGTTGATCCTTTCTAAACAATGGTTGTATATTGGATTATGGTGGCTTGGTTTGCAACCCAAGTCACCCCTTTTTATCTTATTTCCTTGTTCTAAAAATTCGTCTTTATATGATTGCACATAGAAACATATGATCATCTACTTAAAGTGATCCAATAGACAACTATAATGATGGGATTCATTATATGTCCACAAGTTTAAGGCTTGTGTATGATCAATTATAAAGTGATGTTGAGTTGATGAACTCTCTTAAAGGAATGTCAATCACCAAGTACACTTATCAAATCTAAAACAATTAGTCAATCTATGAGATAGTCCTCCTTATGCTTCAAAATCATTATTTGTGTCTCATAATCTATCTTTGAATCTCTAGTGTATTTATTCTATAGATAGAGTGGGAGAAAAATGAAGACACAAAGAACACAAAGCAAATTTTTATACTTGAGTAAATGAGATCTACGCAAGAAAGAATGATTTGTATATCTATATAGATAGTGTACACGAATAGATGAGATCTATGGTTTCGAATAGATGAAATCTACATGACATAAGCGACCAAGTGAAGTAATCAAAAGAATATGTTCTCAAGATTACTACACGAGGAGACCAAAGAAAGTTCTGGAAGAAAATGACTAATGAAAAGACTTATCAAGAGATTTGGCTTGTTTATGAACAACATTTGACCAAGACTTTCAATATTGATATTTACTTAAGAGCCTAAATGAAACAAAGTTGCATCCTTGAAAGTAAATGAGATTTATGACTAAAATTTGCAAAGAAAGATATGCCGATATCTACGAAAGCTAAGTTAATTGTTAACCAAAAGGGAGCCATTACTTAACCTCATTATGAAAATGAAATTGTTAAACCTCCTTCCAAAAAAGGGTATTTTGAGAAGGACGTATATTAAATGAAATTCACATTTAAGTAATGACATTGCTACGCATCATTATAAAATGAATGAGTTAGAGATTAAAATCTCTTTCCATAAGTTTAAGATTGAAACCTTTTCAAAATAGGTATTTTGAAAGGATATGTTGGGAACATATATGGTTTGAATCTTAATAACTTGGCAAAGCAAATTTTATTTCAATTCTTGAAATGTTTCGATTGAGTAGTCAATTGCGAAACATGTGGAATTAAGTGGGAGTTTGAAATTACCATGTGAAGACATGGAATTTAGTGGGAGCAATCATCTTGTAAAATTATAACTCATTACTCATTGAGAATGACGAGCTAATACTATCTTTCACAAAGAAGTATTTGAGTTTTCAAATCAGGATGAAAATGGACTATGATGAATCCAATCACATCATGAGATTTTGGATAGGTATTGAGATATACACATCGAATCAACGAGAAACGTAGGTTATTCATGTCAATGAAAATGGAATTGTCATTAGCAGTCATGGTCATTCATTGAACCTAAGAATGGTTGATCACATGATTATAAATTACTAATGTTTCCGCCATTAGAATAATCATGCACATGTCCAATAATGAATCATATGCATAAGAGCATGATGAATCATTGGAAAGCCATAGAAGAATCGTCATGAATTCTCGAGGAGAACTAATGAGCGATTCCAGTGTTGGACAGAACACTCTGTTATGTGACAAGAGGTTGCACATATTGAAGTTCGAACACACGTAAGGATTTATGAAAATCCTAAGCTATTCAAGCTAAAAGGAGAAATAAGAAGTTTGGAAAGATACTTAGTTAAAGTAAGAAGTTACTCAAAACTAATATTTTCTAATATGCTAGGACTTATGAGAAGTGCTAGGCTAATCATCTTGACAATTGTTGCAAGACCCTACAAAACGTATACTTAGTGCATTGTGAGTTGGTAAGAACACTTGACCAGTGCAAGTTATATCATCCACCACAAATTCGTTGGTTATGTGATAAACAACAAGAAAGTTCTTTCAAGATAAACACTACTACAAAAACAGACAAAGAGGATGGTTCAATACCGTCCTTAAATCTTAAAACAACCGTCCTAAAATCACCCGTCCTCGTTGCCTAAGAGGACGGTTGGAGTGAAGTCAAACCGTCATGTTTTGTTTTTAAAAAGAGGACGGTTGGGAATTTGAACCGTCTTCTTTTCATTTACAAAGAGGACGGTTGCGCCTCTCAACCGTCTTGTTTTAAATTCATGGCGCGCGTAATTTTTATGCCAACTTGAGCACGCTTTCTCTTAGAACCGTCTTCTACACAGTTTTTTTGAAACAAAATTAGCGCGAATTTATGAATTTTTCCCACACATTTGTGGCGCGCATCCATGCTCTGAGACAATTAAATGTTTGAAATGAAACTGTTTCATTCACACTCTATACGACTATAGTCGTATAGCTTAAGTATTATATAAGGCTACATTTCAGCAATTCTTACATTTATACTCTAAATCCAACCAAACAAAACGGAATAAGGTTTGAACCTCAAAAATACAAACTATCGAGAATTGATTTTTAAACACAGGCACTAACATTAGTTGAGCCTAAATACTTTAAGACGTTGATATCAAATATTTGCGCCTTAAACTCCAATGCATATTTAGCCCAAATTTCCCGCACCTCATCAATTTACTCAAACGAGTATGTCTTCGGGGCTTTAATCATGAACTACATACAAAGTAACCAAAAAACATAATTACAATTATTTACATACCAACACGTGTAATTTATATAAAATGAACTAAATATTGAAACAAAAGAATTAAATGAAAGGACGTACATTTGGAATAATATTAATATATCGTTCCCTGATGATCTCGACAAACTTATATCCACATAAGACGGTCCCAAAGGGCTGCGGGGGACACTAAAATCGAAATCATGTCAACTACAACGTATATACAATAAGCCCACAACAATAAAATATAGACTATTATAATTTAGGAGATAAAAGTATTATTAGTTGAATGGTACCTTTATTATTTTCCATTCAAGCTGTTTTTGCCGGTGACACCCGAAAAGTGGATCCATAGAGTTTGTCTTCGTAATTGCCCTGTGTTAAATATATGTTATAGACTTGGCTTAATTATATTTATTTTACTAAAACAAATGTAAATCTATGAAATAATTGCAATTTCTTAAATCGTATACATGCTGAACTTACATATTAATTGTATCCTTCAAAAATTTCCGAGGCTCTAGAGTTCCAGCTAGATCACACCTATATACTACACAATCCTTTGGATTAATGGCAGCCAACATCCACTGATTACTACCATTTACAAAATAAAACAATCATCATTGTGTATTAATAAGTAGGATCGAATAATATAATTAATAGTAGTACGGAAAAAGGTACATACCCTTCAAAATATGGAGCAAAAACCAGCTTTCTACCCCTTTCACAACCCATACATGTCATAGCCTTTAACAATATAGTCTGACCGATTATCTTCATTTTCCATATGAACTTGTACATTGCAAACTCTTTACCACTTCAGTCGGATACCTACCATTAAAAAAATGAAAAAACAAAATTCACAGTTGGCAGACTCAACATTCTCGGTCATGTGTAAAGAAGCTTAGTTAAAAGGAGTTGGTTGGCTTTTAAAAATTCAAATTGTGAATACTCAACATTCACAAGAATCCATATAAATTAATCACCACAATTATAAGCAAGGTTTTTTCAAAACTAGCATACTCAACATTCACAAGAATCCATATGAACTGTGAATTTTTAAACCTAGCGATGTGTCATAAAAGCAAGAAAATAAAGTAAACTCTTTCACATTGACCATATCCATAAATCCATATAACCAAGAGATAATTTGATTTTTAAATACAAGTGCAAAATTTGAATGAAAATGAGGAAGGATGTTTGCAAAAGAAGCTAAAGGGTAGGGTCGTTGAATTTCATGCTAATATGAATGGCCTTGAGACAATCCAAACATTCTCCACAATTGGAATGCAACATTGGACATTAACCTTCAGTTTACAGGGCTGCATTTAAAACTTTATATATCAAGTTCTATTCATTCAAGTCCTATGATTATTATTCCGTTAGAAAGCTTGAAGTGTTAGCTAAGTGTGGGTCTTGGAATCAGGTTCATATCACCTCTGTATCTTGAGTTATAGCCAAACAATCAGACAGTACACGGGGAATGCTCTGAAATTCAGAATTGACCTGTCAGTACAAAAATGCTTATATCTCCCATACAAAGCAACACCTTAGGGTAATACTTTTTGGAGGTGGTATATAACTCACCTAGCTTTCATTTGATATATCTTGGGCATTTTTATTTGAGTTGAGCTAAGAGATATGAAGTCTGAAAGTTCCTGCTACTACAGAGAGGAATGCTGAACTTTCTGAAATGACCCGAACTCGCTTATAGCCTCGTATCTCCCAAACCAGACAAGATTTTCGAGTTATTCCAATTAGATAATACAGCTAACTCATCTAGCTTCGATTTGGTATATGGGTCACCTCCTGGTTCATCTTGAGGCAGAAGTTATAAGGTCTGAAAAATATCCCTAAATGCTGAAAGGTTACAACAGAGTTCATACATGACCTGATATCACTCAAGCATGAATATCAGGAGTTACAGGCCACATCTTAAAGTGATTCTTGATGGAGGTGAAAGCCAACTCATTTAGCTTTCATTTGGTACCTATGGGGAATTCGAATTCATCATAAGGTGCGAGATATGGTGCCTGAAAGATAGGTCTGATTGTAAGCTGTTAAATTCAACAACAGGCCTGGGCCGCACCCAAACGGAGGAGAAAGAGTCCACAACGTAGGCCCAAGAGGGTTCTACTCTAAAACCAATTGGCAATAGAGGGAGTAGCCCATTGCCTTATAAAGTGGTAATTCTTAACCTCTTTTATCAATGTGGGACAATCTTCACATGTGGGACTTTGGGTTTAATCACATAAGCATGCTACTATGATCGTCTATTCGTAGTGCATGTTGTCAGGGGGGTATTCCTAGGCTTTCAACTGGTATATATCACATGTACAATGCTGATACCAGACCCTAAATTAAGATTAAGGGATGGGAATGTAAGAGAGTTCAAGAAATCATTATGAAATTGATAGTGTGTGATATGTGATTAGTTTACGCCATTTCACTTCCCGTTTCTCATGCATTTCGCCCTCTTTAGCACATTTTTAGCTTGCTCTCGCTCATGTTTTGCCCTTTTATTCCATGTGCCTCGATATTATGACTTCCCGTACTCTTTTGTAGGGGATTAGCCTTGAAAAAGGGAAGACGGAATGAAAGCCGAGTGAAGGAGCTAGCCCGTGTTAGTTTGAGAAGAAAAAGGGTTGAAAAAGACTGAGAAGCATGTTCTCACGGCCCCCCCCCCCCAGACAATGCCAAGAGAAGACGGAAGGAAGCTGAAGGTTGTGATCTGCTGGCAGGCCGGCAGCCGGTCCACCGGCAGAGCACAACAGCACGAGTTAAATTGGAATTAGAAGAGAATTTAACCTTTGGCCTCGCTACTGGTAGACACACCGGCAGCCGACCTACCGGTAGAGCGCACCACAAGGAAGAATTTGAAGAAGTTGAAGACCATGTTCTGCCGGCAGGCCGGCAGCCGTTCCACCGGCGGAACACACTTGCCAGCTATTTCCCAAAATTTCCAACTTCAAATGAATTGACCTCGCTACCGGTAGCCGGTCCACCGGTAGGACGCAACAGACTGATGGATTTGGGCTTTTCTTCTCTTCTTTTCTAAATCCAATGAAAGACTATAAATACCCCATCCCTTAACCATTTGTACACACAACCCTAGATCTAATTTATTTTCCATTTCCAAGTTTCAAACTTTACTAATTACTTTGTTAATCATTCCTTAATTAGAGCAAGTTATTCAATAGTTAGACTATAATTAGTGTTAGAAATTGGGTTGTAAGAAGATTGAAGGCTTCTCCTTTCTTATTTTCAATCCAAGTTCTTCTCTTTGCTATTGAGTTGGTATAATTTCTCTTCCCAATTTTATTTGTTTACATTTGCTTTTCTTTCAAGTTTTGTTTAATATGTTAGAAATTCAATCTTTTTTTTTTTGGTAAAATGTGAGAGTATATTATATATAAAAATATGGAGTCAATTACATACTAGAAAGGCTAAGCATTCAACACTTCAAGTAAATTTTAAACTTCCTAACCAATCTAGCTCATGTGTAGTCATCCTACTCTTGTCCCTTTCCCTTATTCTCTTCCTCATGTCCTCACTGATCAGTTGAGCCAGGCACATAGGCCTCATCAGAACTTGCTCAACTCTACATTTGTTCCTTTGCTGCCATACTTGATACAGAATGCTCATAACCAAAGCAACCTTCACCCCTCGCTGAACTTTCAAACCAGGATTATGGATACACCAATGCAAAATGTCAACCTCAGGGAGCTTTAGACCAGTACAGTCCATCACAGCCTGTAGAACTCTCCTACTGTAGGCACACGCAAAGAATAAATGCTGCTGCATCTCTTCTGCTAACCCACATAGGACACACTGTCCATCAACATCCATCCCAAATCTCATAAGTCTGATATTTGTATGCAACGAGTTTTGAGCAATGAGACATCCCAGGAACCTGTGCTTAGGCAAGCTCCAGTTATCCCAAATAGCTTTAGACCACTCCACCTTGGGTTGTATCCCTCTGAGCCACTCATAACAGCCAGCAGGAGTGTACCCAGACGGTTGCACCTGCCATATCCCCTGCAAATACCCAGCTGCTAGCCTCTGCTTCACTCTACAGATCCTCCTCCACACCCAACTGGAGTTACTTGTTGGAGAATATTCCTGCCATTCCCTCCCCTTCAGATAGTTAGCATTCACCCATTTCACCCACAAGGACTCCTTGTTTGTAGCTACCCAATTCACAAGTCTTCCAACCATAGCTATATTCCATAGTTCCTGATTTTTTAGCCCCAATCCCCCTTCTTGCTTTGGTCTGCAAATTGTATCCCAAGCAACTAAAGGAGAGCGCCTATAATCTGCACTGCCATCCCATAAGAAGTTCCTGCAAATGGCTTCTATTCTCAGAATGACTCCCTTAGGAAGAACAAAAACAGAAGCCCAATATGAAGGCAACGTGTTCAGAACATGTTTAACCAGGGTTAGGCTTCCTGCATACGAGAACTTCCTTGCACCATAACTGTGTATTCTATTGCAAATCTTGTCCACCAAGCATTCACAATCCTTCTTCTTAAGCCTAGTAGTCTGAATGGGCATCCCTAGATACATGAAAGGCAGCTTGTCCTCCTTAAAGCCAGACACACTCAGGAATTCATTCTTAAGCTCTTCAAACACTCCATTAAAGTAGACATTGGACTTACTTGGGCTCACTTTAAGCCCTGAAGCTTTTGAGAAAGAGGAGAAAGATTTCAGCATAAGCATCATTGATTCAGCATCCCCATTACTAAACATCAACACATAATCAGCAAACATTAAATTGGTAACTCTCAGCTGCTTGCATAGAGGATGGAACTTGAACTGGTATTTGGCTGCAGCATAATTAAGCATTCTTGTCAAGTAGTCCATGCACAAGGTGAAAATTAAAGGAGATAAAGGGTCTCCTTGTCTCAACCCTCTCTTAGCAGGGAAATACCCAAAGTTTTCTCCATTAAGAGCCAAAGAAATAGAGGGAGTTGTAATACATTGCATGATTTTACTCTTAAAACTCTCAGGAAACTCCAACAAGTCCATCAACTGATCTACAAAGCTCCATTCTACAGTGTCATACGCCTTCTGCAAATCAATTTTTAGCATGCATCTAGGGGTCACAGATGGTCTCTCATACAGTCTGATTAAATCCTGGCAGATTAAAATGTTTTCCTGGATGCTCCTTTCCTGTATGAATGCACCCTGATTAGTGTGAACAATATCAGGCAGAACAGAAGCTAGTCTAGAGCACAGCAGCTTGGAGATGACTTTGTAAACAACATTGCAACAAGCAATAGGACGGAATTGTGTTACATCTTTAGGCCTTTCACATTTAGGAATGAGCGTCAGAGTAGTAGCATTAAACTGTCTCAGTAGCTTCCCTTTCATAAAGAAACCTCTTACAGCAGCCACCACCTCTTTGCCAATTTCTCCCCATGCATCTTTGAAGAAGCCACTAGTATAGCCATCAGGGCCAGGGGCCTTGATGTCAGGAATGCTAAACATAGCTTCTTTTATTTCTTCTCCTGTAACAGGTCTAAGCAGTTGGGTATGATGATCACTGGTGCATTTCTTACCCTGATTTATGATTCTCATATGAACTGGTTTAGTAGCCTGACTTGTCCCCAACAACTGCTCATAGAATTCCAGGAATGCTGACTGTACCTGATCACTCGTATCACAAGTCTTCCCATTCATATCCTCAATCACAAAGATCTTATTCCTATTCCTCCTCTTCTTAATAATGCTATGGAAATAAGATGTATTTGCATCACCATCCTTAATCCATTCACCTTTGGCTTTCTGGTACAATAAGCTATCCCTGGCACACTGCAGCTCCTTAAGTTTTTTACTAGCCTCACACTCCTGATTTATCAAGCTCACATCAGACGGATCAACACCCAACTGGACTTGCATCTCCTCAACCTGCTTCTCCAGGATACCAGTTGCCTTCTCAATGTCACTGAATCCCTCCCTATTCAGTCTCTTTAAACCTGGCTTAAGATTCTTAAGATTCTTGGCCAGTTTAAAAAGAGGAGTCCCATCAATATTGTGATCCCACAACTCATTCACTAGGGGAAGGAACTCCTTGGATTTGCCCCACATGTTGAAGTATTTAAAGGTCCTGTTGCCCTGCACTACCTTATTACTCTTCACTATACAAGGTGTATGATCCATCAACCCCTCAGGCAAAAAGTGAGCATACATATCAGGAAAACTATCACACCAAGCCTTGTTAACCAAAAACCTATCCAATCTGCTGTAAATCCTCTCCTTAGGCTGTTGCTTATTATTCCAAGTGAACACAGACCCTACAGCAGTAATGTCAATAACTTCACATTCAGCAACACACTTTCTGAAAGGCTCCATCTCAGCCAAAGAAGTGGCCCCTCCAAACCTCTCATTAGAAGCAAGCATACAATTGAAGTCTCCAGCAATGGCCCAAAGGCCTGCTACCTGCTGTGCAATCTTTCTCAAATGATCCCACAAAGGAGCCCTCTCATTTATCCCATTGAAGGCATATACCATAGTCAAGAAGAAAACACTCCTAGACACCAAGGCATCCACCTTCATATGTATATATTGAGCATTGTATTCAAGAATATGCACCCTAAACATCCCAGGCTTCCAAAGAATCCAAATTCGTCCGCCACTATGATAACCATTATTAGTAGTAATGCTCCAACCATTATTAAACCTATTTACTGCTTTATTGAAAGCTTTATTCTTAATTTTGGTCTCCAATAAACCAAATAATCCTATATCTTTATTCTGTAGAAAATGACTAATATGCTTCTGTTTACCTACTCTATTCATGCCCCTCACATTCCAAAAACCTAAACTATCCATTGGAAACAATATGTGAGGGGGCAGTACCTTGAGCTAACATAATCTTCTTAGATGGGGAAACCAGTGTCTCCTTATAAGAAAAAGCTCCAAAATTTTCTGTACTATAACCACCACCACTCCTCTCCCGTCATCGTGCATCTTGACCGATCTCTTGGAAGGCGTAAGGAACCCTCCTGCTTCCCTAGCAGCTGGTTTAGGTGACTGCACTGTCTGAACAACAGTCTTTATGACAGCTGCCTCCACAGCTGGCTTTGGCATCACAGGTTTCCAGACTCTCTTAATATGTTGAACCCCTTGCTTCTTTTGTTCACCTCGTTTACAATGATCTTGTTCATGTCCCATTCCCTTACATTTGATACACCTAATCGGTTTCCATTCATACTCTATTTCCACCCCAATCACAATTCCCTTCTCATCTTTGAATTCAACTTTCCCAGGCAAGTTTTGATCCACCTCCATTTCCACCATCACCCTGGCATAACCCAACCTCGTTCTCTCCTCTGTAGCACCATCACTCTTGACATACTTGCCTACCAGACTGGCAATTTTAGGTAAACCCTTCCCCCAGAATTTCAGAGGAAGGCTATGTAGTCTGATCCAGGCAGGTACTGTTTTCACATCATCTTTTTTCATCTCCAAATCTTTCACCCACTCCTTAACAATCAATGGCTTATTGTCAAACATGTAATATCCTGATTGTAAAACCTTATGCTTCATTTCCATTGTCTTGAACCTTACTAAAAAGATCCCATTATGCATAAATGAGATCTTATCAATATTGAACTTCGTCCATATTCGCCTAATAAAACCCTCTATGATCTCCCATGGAGGATTAGCACCAAGAATAAAGCATACCATGGCTTGACTCCAGTACTCAACCTCCTCCACTACATTCTCTTCCTCTAACTATAACATTTCAATCTCCTCTATCCGTGGACTCTGCTCAACATCCAGTCTCTCCTCTGTTTCCAAACTCACATCATCCTCAATTCTCTTCTGTGTCTCAGACACTACAGTTTCCTCACCATCATCCTCTTCTCTTTCAGAATCGTCTTCATCCTCAGTTTCAATAACTAGTTCAGGGATACCAATCAGTTCATTCATAGGTTTGGTCTTCTCCCCCTCAACACCATCAACAGACGGTCCATGACAATTTTCATTAGGGTTTTGGTTCATTTCCAACTCTACTCCATTCGTGTTATTCCCTTCCATCTCTTGAACGTGCAAATCTGAGGACGTATCAATCTGTGATGCAGGGATGCTCTGTCCTCTTAAAGTCATCTCCCTTTGTCGTTGTAGATTTGACTTCCTTGCCATGAGCATGGGAGTCAAACTCAAAAACTTACGTAGCTTCTTCGCTCGTCGCTCATCGCAAATCTCTCTTCTTGGATTAAGGTTAGGTTGAATAAACTAGCAAACCCTTAGAAATTCAATCTTAGTTGTTTGATTGTTGTTATTCTCTCTCTTGTTCATCTTTTCGTTGTTCATCATTGTTGTTTATACCCAAAGATTGAGTCTTTGATTTTCCTATGTTAAAGATTGAATCTTTGAGTTACTTGTATTAAAGGTTGTGTCTTTTAGTTTAATCCTCATCATTTCTTAGATTAAAATTGTCCTTCTTCATAATTGTGTTGGATTATTGCATGATTAGTAGTAGAGTTTATTATTCCACCATGTTTATGCTTAAAGACTCCATCTTTGTTGTTTCTCTTGCCTTTAGAAACATGATTAGTGAGTAGTCTTCTACTAGGACTCGGTTTGACCCGACATGAGTAAAATCACTAATTGATTCTCATAAAGGCTAATTGTTTGGGAAAATTGGTGAGGGTAGTTTAGAGAAATGACATGGTTTATGGATTAATTTTGGGTAGTGTCGACTTGTAACCCTTGTCCACCAACGAGAGTTGGTTAGGTTATAAATTGGATACCCAGAAATTGATCTTATCACTAACCAAGGTTGAGACCGAAAGGGGGAACCAAGGGAGGGTACCTTTAGACTAGCGTTTGAAATCGACCTCCGAGAGGAGGAGTGGGATAACCCGGAATACGATTGGGGCTTAATGACCTTGACCAAATTCTTGACCACCTTGGAAAAATGCATGTTTTTGGGGTTGTTGGGTGTTGAGTTAGGGATTCCGACCTTCGAACCCGAGAGGGGGGTTGGTGGGTAGTGCTAGATTATTGTTCTTCTTTTTGCTAGTTTAGTTATTAGATTATTGCCATCACCCTATTATCGTTTAACTTAGATAAACAAGGGAATTAGAACGATTAGTAGTCTACCAACTCTTTATGGGATCGACCCTCAAGAGTGTACAACAACAAATCGTGCACTTGCGAGGTATTATTTGATAACCATCAAGTTTTTGGCGCCGTTGCCGGGGAGTACGGCTAGATATTAATTGTTTTAATTCTAGTTTAGACTAGGTCCTTTGTTACTAATCCTTTATTTCGAGTGCTTAGGTCTTTTGCATGAGTAAGCGACAAAGAAGAGGTCAACCAACATATCCTATCGACCTTGAAATTGAAGCTACGGAAAGAAGACTTAATTATCTTAGAAGATGGGATTTTCTAGACACACCACCGGTAGAATAAAGTGATCAAGAAGTGACTTTTGAAGTGTTAAAGAATCCTTTTGGAGTAGTTGAAGAATCTAACATCATGGCCGCGGTTCCTATGCGGGATAATTTGGCTCTGAAAAAGGTGGTGAACCCAAGTATTGTCAAGCCACCTATTTAAGCCAACAACTTTGATGTGAAGGCTACCTTGTTAAAACTAGTCCAAAGAAATCAATTCGGAGGGGGAGCCACCGAAAACGCCAACGAACATCTCAATGAATTCTTGGATAGTTGTGACATGTTTAAAGCAAATGGAGTGTCGGAGGATGCCATCCGCCTTAGGCTCTTCCCTTACTCCTTAAGGGGGAGTGCCAAGGAATGGCTAAAGAGTTGTGAGCCCGATTCTCTTCGGACTTGGGATGATGTCTCCAAGGCTTTCCTAAACAAATACTTCCCACCACAAAGAACCGCAAGGATAAAGAGTGAGCTTCAAGGCTTCACTCAACAAGATGATGAAACCCTTTACGAGGTATGGGAGAGGTACAAGGGACTCCAAAGGTTGTGTCCTCATCACGGGATTGGAGATTATGAGTTGATCAACAACTTTTATGAGGGTTTGAGCAATGAAATGAAGATGAACCTTGATTCCGGCTCGGGAAAGGGGGCATTAGACAAAATTGACCACAAGACGACCAAGGAGCTTATTGAGGAAATGGCCTCTCGTACTTTTCATTGGAACAATGATAGGCACAAAAGGAAGGGAAAGTCAACCGTTGAGTCGGCCAACAATGTTGAGGTTAAAAGGTTAATAGAAGATCTCAAGCAACAAGTTGACTTGATGAGTTCAAACAACACATCTAGCAACTCTTCTTCTATGAGGAACCAAGTTTATAGTTGTGAAATTTGTGGAGATCAAGGACATCCACCAAATGAGTGTCCTTTGATGGTAGGAGAGGGCAATTGCTTGGAGCAAGTGAATGGAGTGTGGGAGTCTAGTCCGGCAAAGCAAGCATTTAACAACAACCAATACCACCCCAGAATGAGAGCCCACCCGAATTTTTCCTATGGCTCACAAAATGTCCAAAACCCCACCTTCCAACAAAAATCACAACAACCAAACTTCCAAGCTCAAAAACCAAATACAACATTCAACCAAGGTCCACCGGGTTTCCAAGGAAGATCCTTCCAACCAAGACAACAATTTCAACCACTCAATCCACCAAACAACCCGCCTTTCCAACAAAATTCCCAACCTTTTCAACAATCCACCCAACCAAAGTCAAACATGGAGCTCATGATGGAGCGATTGATGAACACTCAAACACAATTCATCAACCATTCCACTCAAAAACAAGAGGAGACAACTTCCTCTATCAACCAATTGAGAACTCAAGTGCAATCCTCTCAACGAATGACGGACAATCAAATCTCCCAATTGGCTTCTCAAGTGATCCAATTATAAGCCTCAAGTGGGAAATTTCCGGGTAAAACCGAGGAAAATCCAAAAACTATAAATGCTATTCATTTGAGGAGCGGGAGAGAGTTGGAGGACCGAGTATTCATCAAGAAAAGAAAGAGTAGCAAACTAGATGATGTGGTTGAACCACCAAAGGTGATGGGAGGAAAAGAGGTTGATGATTATATTGTGGAGATTGTTGTGGAGACTCCAAAGGTAGATGATGAACCCACAAAAATTGTTGAAGAGCCCAAACAACAAGTTGTGAGAACTTATGTGCCACCAATTCCTTTTCCACAAAGGTTGGCAAGGGCAAAGCTTGAACAAAAATATGGGAAGTTCATGGACATGATGAAGGTAATCAACATTACCATGCCCTTCATTGATGCCATCAAGGAGATACCAAGCTATGGAAAATTCTTGAAGGAGCTAATTTCAAACAAAAATTCCTTGAGCCCAACAACAACGGTGAATTTATCCAAGGAGTGTAGCGCCATTCTAATGAATGAGGTTCCTCAAAAGCTTGAAGATCCGGGGAGCTTTTCCATATCTTGCAAAATTGGGACCATGCATATTGAGAGAGCCTTGTGTGATTTGGGGGCAAGCATTAGTCTTATGCCTCTCAAGATTTTAATGAAATTGAAGGATTATGAGCTTTCCCCAACAAGGGTTTCTCTTCAACTTGCGGATAGGTCGGTAAGATACCCAATTGGTCTTGTGGAGGATATCCCACTCAAGGTGGGGAAGCTTGAATTTCCTTGTGACTTCTATGTAATGGATATCCCCCAAGACTCAAATATTCCCATCATATTGAGGCGCCCTTGCCTTTCCACGGGGGGTGCCATGATCCATGTGAAAAATGGGAAGCTTTCTCTTCAAGTTGGTGAAGAAAAGGTAGAATTCTCCTTGAACAAGGCCATGAAGGAGCCTTCGGAAGAAAAGTCTTGTTACATGATTGACATGGTAGAGGAATGGGTTGACATGAAGAAATTTAATGAAGACAAGGGTTTGCAAGGATTCCTTGAGGGCAAGGTAAAAGATTTCAAGGAGCATCGGGAATATGCTTTGGCCATGGAAGCAACAATTGAAGAAGACCCGGACAAGGAATTTGAGAGCTTGAGAAGGGATGGTAAAAAAGAGGAGAGATCTACGCCTCCTCAAGTGGAGTTGAAACCTCTTCCCTCTACTCATAAACATGCTTTCCTTGGCCCTAATGACACTTACCCAATTATTGTCAATAGTGCACTCAATGACACCGAACTTTAAAAGTTACTTGATGTTGTGAAAAAATTTAAGGATGTCATTGGGTACTCAATTGATGATATCAAGGGAATTAGCCCTTCTTTTTGCACTCACCGCATTCACTTGGAGGATGAGGGTGCATCTTATATTGAGCCTCAACGCCGCCTTAACCCCGCAATGAAAGAAGTGGTAAGGAAGGAGATGTTGAATCTCTATGATGCAAGTATCATTTACCCTATATCCGATAGTGCATGGGTGAGCCCGGTACATGTTGTACCAAAGAAGGGCGGGGTCACGGTAGTCACCAATGACAAGAATGAGCTAATTCCAACAAGAATCACAATTGGGTGGAGAATGTGTATAGACTATAGACGCCTCAACAAGGCGACTAGGAAAAACCATTTCCCCCTCCCTTTCCTTGACCAAATGTTGGAAAGACTTGCCCAACACTCTCACTTTTGCTACCTTGATGGGTTTTCCGGGTTTTTCCAAATCCCGATTCACCCAAATGATCAAGAAAATACCACTTTCACTTGCCCATTTGGCACCTTTGCTTATAGGCACATGCCCTTTGGGCTATGCAATGCGCCGGCCACATTTCAAAGATGTATGCTAGCTATATTTTCCGAATATGTTGAGGATATAATGGAGATGTTTATTGACGATTTTTTTGTTGTAAGCATCTCATTTGATGGATGTCTAGCTAATTTGAGTAAGGTCTTGAAAAGGTGTCAAGAAACCGGTCTAGTCTTAAATTGGGAGAAATGTCACTTTATGGTAACATCCGGGGTTGTTTTGGGTCATGTTGTGTCAAGTAAAGGCTTAGAAGTTGATCAAGCCAAGATTGAAGTGATTAAAACTTTACCCCCTCCCACAAATGTCAAAGAAGTTCGAAGTTTTCTAGGGCATGCCGGTTTTTACCGGAGATTTATCAAGGATTTTTCTTTGATTGCCCGACCCTTGACATTGTTACTTGGCAAGGATGTGCTCTTTGAGTTTACTAATGAATGTTTGATTGCTTTTAATAGGTTGAAAGAAGCTCTCATCACCGCTCCAATTATACAACCTCCCACTTGAGGAGAACCTTTTGAGTTGATGTGTGATGCTAGTGATGTAGCGGTGGGAGCGGTGCTTGGACAAAGGAAGAATGGCAAGCTTCATGCCATATACTATGCAAGCAAAACCTTGGATGAAGCTCAAGCAAACTACACAACCACTGAAAAGGAGCTTTTGGTGGTTATCTATGTTATGAACAAGTTCCGTTCTTACTTGGTAGTGTAATACTACGGATTTTATAGGCTGATACTCGACCGAGTATGGCCTACTCGGTCGAGTAAAGTGTGTCGTGTAGCCTGTTTGGCTAATGCCCAGGAACACTCGGCCGAGTATGCTGAATACTCGATCGAGTAGAGGGTACTCGGCCGAGTATACTCTATACTCGACCGAGTATCTGGTCTGACGGGTAATATTTTCCGCGGTTGATTTAGAAAGGATTAGAGTTATTTATAAACGCAAAACAGTTTCCAATTACATTTCATAAAACCTAATCACTCAAACAACGCTCAAATCCTCTCCAAATCTCCCCTTGTGGGTGTGTGTGATCATAACAAGTGCATTCATCCTTTGTTTCATCGTCGGTAATTCCTTATTTCTATGATTCATTGGTTTATATTTAGGGTTTGTCTTTAATTATGAATTTGGGACAATGGGGTTTCGCAAATAGTGATTGTTGTTATGTGATTATTGATTAGGCGGAGACTTTGTAGAGGAGCCGTTCTAGATCGATGGCTTGTCTTTCTTGCAGTTGCGAAAAGGTAGGGTTTTCCCTACTCAGTTACTATTGATTGATTAAGACTGTTTTTGTTTTGTAATTGTTGTTATCTGCTGATCATCGGAGTATGGGTGTTGTGGTGATGGTGGTGATGTGGTTGTGTTGTGACGGTTGTGGTGTTGTGACAGCTGTGATGCTGTGGTGTGTGTGATTGCGGTGGAGTCACTTGCGGGAGTGGCTTCACACCCTAGTTCGTCCTCCGTGAAACCCGTCACGGGAGGGGATGTGCACATTAAGGGACAGGGATTGTTAGCCGCTCGTTGATGAGCTGGACTTGGTGGGGATGGGCTGCGGTCCACCACCGACGGAGTGGATTACCTGTTGCGATGGGTAATCTGGCAGGGCTACACACTTCGGTGTGTAGTCAGTTACTGTGGAGGATGATCAGCCAGTTATATTGTTTGTTTGTCTTATCTTGATTGAGCGGTACTGACCCCGTGTTGTTGTTTTGTAAAACCTGCGGTGATCCATTTGGGGATGGTGAGCAGATTATGACAGGTAATGCAGATGTATAGCTTTGGGACAGTCATGGGGAGTCATCACTTCGAGTCTAGCTTCCGCTGTTACGAGTTTAGCTGTCTTTGATTTTAGTTGTATTGAGCCTTTACACTTTTACTTTGGTTGGTGTTGGAAACATGTAATCGCTAACTCTTTATACTTTAATAAAGGTTGTTTGGAATTGGTAACTTTGATATACTAACCTCGGGAAACCGAGATGGTAACATCCTTTCATACTAGGGTAGTCCTTGATAAGGTACCTTGGTATGAGGGGGTGTTACAAAGTGGTATCAGAGCCGAAGATTCTGCCACCTAAAACTACTGAACCCAATGAACTTAGGGAGTCTAAATAAAATGAACCCGGGGAGAGTTGTTTGGAGCTACCGCAAAGACTTGGGAGACGTCCCGGAGTCGCACTAAGGCCCTTACGATCTCAAGCCGGTCACATGGGGGGGAACTGTTGTAAGTTTGAGTCATGTGTGTTTGATACCTATAGTTTGAATCTTGTGCATGGTTGGATGAAATGATGAAAGAAGTGGAATGTGATAGTTGTTGAAAGATGTATCGAGGATTTGTTGATGTTAAACTTTGAGCATGGAATATGTTGGCATGTTAAGTGTTGAAACATGGTAAAATATGAAGGGTGAATTGTAAATTCGTATCTGATTGATATTGAGCATGAAGAATGTGATCATGGTACCTGTTTAATACAATGTTGAGCATGAAGTATGGTAGTGGTACATGTGCATATGAACATGATGATTTTAATGCTTGATTGTTGGTAGAAGCATGTGATTAAGGTCATGCGTCTATATATATGAATGTCGTGTTTAATTTTAATGTGAGTATGATAAATGTTCAACTACGTACTGGTTTTTAGAGGTATTGAATTGTTATTGTTGCCTTATGTATGTTCAAATTGTTTTGGCTTAGGAAACTTGATTTGTATAAAGAACGATTACGGAAGGGTTGTTTTATAACTGTCATAAGTCGATTTCCAGAAATGATATTGCTGTAATTCCAAGTTGAGGTGATAGCTTGTCTTCTTACGATTCTAAAGATAGGTCACACGCCCAAAATGACCAAGTAATGAGTGAGATATGACTGTTTTACAAAAACTGGACGATGCTGAGAACTGTGCCGATACTCGACCGAGTAGTCCCTACTCGGCCGAGTATCTTTCATACTCGACCGAGTATTTCATATTCGGCCGAGTAATCTCTCTGTGATAATCCTGTTTAGCTTCTGGAGTCGTGAACTCGACCGAGTAGTCTCATACTCGACCGAGTACTCTGTACTCGGCCTAGTATGCCACGTACTCGACCGAGTACCTCAGTGGGTGGCCATTTTGAGTCGGTGGCTATGTTTTTACCTTATTTTTGAGTCAGTGGCTATGTTCTTACCTTCAGTTTGAGTCGGTGGTTATGTTCTTATATTTGTTTTGAGTCGTAGGGTATGTACACATATGTTTTGAGTCTTAACGCATTCTTTTATATATGTGACGGTCTTGATACGTAAGTTACCGGATGTTATGACAAGGAGCATTCCGGCTTGTGAAGGACATGTGTTGGGTAAGGAATACATGTGTTAATATGGTTCTGAGGGATAGTGGAAAAAGGAAAGGGAGGAATGATGAGCTAATCAAGGTAAGGAACATGTTGGTGAGATATGGTGAGTGATATAGTCGTGTGTTGAGTAATATAAAAGTCAGTGTTTATGGGCAAGAGTGATATAAGTGTAAAGAAATGTGAGGATGAAAGATCGAGATGAGGGATGCGAATAGTGGCAAATTGGGATGTGTAAGGATTTATGGAGGGAGACGGTTAGGATTGTGTTGCTTAGGGATATATGTAACGAAAGGTTGCTTTAGAGGGATGAAGTAGAGGGGTATATAGTGAACTTAGATGGAGTTATGTCGCGACATGGATTTGTAGATAGTAACTGAGTTTGGGAATTTGGAATATCAAGGGGTGAGCCTAGTGTGTAATTCTTTGGGAATTAACGGTATAAGGTAAACTTTTGGTTTTTTTTTAGAGATACAAAAGGGAGATACAACTAATTGAAGAGTAACTATTAGTGCGTGGACTTGATGGTGACAAGGATGAGTGAGAAACAAGATGAGAAATGATAAATGATAAGAAGAATGATAAGATATTGATATGAATTAATGGAATTAGAGTTGTGGAGCTATGGGAAAATAAACAAATTACTAAAGAGATAGGTAGAAAGAGAAAGGAGATGATTTATTAACTGGTATTATTGCGTAAAAAGGGGGAAAGAGGGATGGAAGTAAGTTGAAAGAACGTTGACCGAAGCTAATGAGCATGAAGGTAGGAAATTATGTAAATGTACGATATCCTCACTAGAGGGTGTGAGTTAATGGTTATATAGGAGAGCAGGACGACATGTTAGCCGTGAGTTTCGAGGTATTAAAGGACTTGTAGAGGATGTGCACGATCTGAGATTCTGGTGGAGAGTTAGGTAACGATATGATAAAGGATATAATTGGGAATGATGTTGAGGTATGTTTTGTTGATGGATTGGATGTTCGTTATTTGGGATTATAACCAAAAGAGGAAACGGATTGTTATATTAAGAAGTGATAGTAAGAGAGTAGTTGCATGGGAGATGGTGGTGTCATAATATTGTCTAGTGGTTAAGGGTGAGGTTAAATAGGAAAGTTAGTCGTTCTAAAAAGGTTGTTTTTGGGGAAACCTGATTAGTATATATGGGTGTGACAGAGTATAAGACGTTGATATATGAGGTGTTTGCTCGTAGTTGGGTATTGATGACATGTTACGTTCGTCGGGTGGTGATAATTGTGTGTATAAGAGGATATGTTATGAAGGGCACCTGAGTTAAGTTCGGATGAGAGGTATTCACTACTAGGAGAAAAGGCTATAGCGACGCTCTTTTTTTGCCTTTGGCGGCGCTATTTAGTGCCGCAAAGGGTTTTACCGACGCTATAAAAAGCGTCGGCTTTGCCTGTGCCGCTAACACTTTTAGTGGCGCGCTTATTAAGTGCGTCGGTAAAAAAAACGATAAAAGCGCCGCCTAATTTGACGCGCTATTTATAGTGAATCCGAGGCGTTTTTTAGCGCCGTTAGATGCTAGCAACAATTTTAGTTATGCTGAGACGTCTTATGATATGAAATATACTTCAGGCCTCACATGAGATATTTGAGCATTAACGAAACTTCATATAAAACAACTTTGATATTATCAAGATACCAATTTTGTGCTAAAATACACACATTTTCATAATTTCCTCTCGATATAAAAATATACATATATAGTGTCAAATACATATACCAATCTAGCTATACAGTATAAAAATTAGAGTATATGTTTGGAGCACAAACACAAAGAACAATAGCATATGAACTAAGAAGTTCTATACATTAAATCCCTCAAGATAACTCTAAATAAAGTGGTTAGTTGAATAACATGTTTCCTTCAATAACATCTTTGTCAATTTTGATATTGTCTTGCAAACTTTAATCTGCAAATCTACATTACCAAGTAAAGAAAAAATTAGGACATTGAAACTTCACAAATCCGTTTTTTTATTTTTTCAAAAATACACAAAACATCAAAATCCGAGAAGTCGACAACATTTCTATTGTTCTCGTAACAAACTAAGACACTTCAAATTTGGTAAGGGTTCTTATATGAAACTTAATAAGAAGAGAAGTAACACCTGTTAAAATGGCTTTATCAATGAAGGACTGAAATTTGAAGCAAATATCTCAAGATCATGATGTATGTTCCTGTTTGATCAGCTGCAATAGGAAAACCCCAACTTAGTTACTACTTGTCCTTTGCTAACCAAACTAACTAACAACATTTGCAAGCATGTCACCTCGCAAAAAGACGATGGCTTAATTTCTCATTCAATGATACAAATTAACAATGGCTAGTAATCAGATGTTTACCAAACTTGATCAATGCAAACAAACCATTACAACATTTACGTATAATACTATAAGAGATACCATGCCAATACATCTTAATCCAATGGTATAATGTTCAACAAATCAAGACCTTACACATTACTTTATAAGCCATTAAAGCTGTCATGACTTTTATCTATTAGAAAAAGAGGAATGGCAGAACAAATATCAACTACATCAAGTACACCCTCTGTCCTGGTCATTTGTTGTCATTTTCCATTTTGAGATGTCTCAGTCAATTGTTGTCATTTTTATATTAGGATTATATTTGATAAGCAATTTGATCTATCACACTCAATTTGTTCCACTTATCATCTTATAATTGGCCTCTTACTCTTTCCTTGGTCTTTGTGCCAAAACCAAATGACAACAATTGATCGGGACGGAGGGAGTAATATTATACATAAAATATGTGATTCAAACAAGTTAAGAAGGAGCTAATTCATACAGAGTAAGAATAAATACAAAAGAGTAATAGTTTTACCAGTCAATTGGAGCACAAATAAAAAACTCTCTGTAAGTTTTTGTTCCATTAACTTTGTTCCAAATGTAAGGGGACCTAAATCAAAACGAGGAAGGTTAAGGTTAACACAAACTTTACTCAAAATAGTTTCCTACATCAACCGTTGAAGAAATAAAACAAAGCAATTACCAAAGAGACAAAGAATTTAATTAAAGATAGAGAAATCATATGTACCAACTAGCAGACAAATCTTACATAGAAAATGAAGTAATCCTACACAAGCTTTGGATTCAATAATCAGATCTCTTTAGGATTTGCACATCTAGGTTGCTATATGCCCTGAACCATAACTCCTTAATAAGAAAAATTAGCATCACTTAAGATTATTAGACAAGAGTATAATTTAGAATCAAAATCAAACTTGTCACCTGACAACATACAGTATTCTTTTAATTGAAATGAAGGTCGTCCAAATTTCCCTGCAAATAGAAAGTCGTCACAATTTCCCCCTGCATGTTTAATTGTTCTTTACAAAAATTAGTGTCTATTTGAGATGCACAAATACATAAAAATTTATTTTTTTCAACCCCAATTACATTATGAACTTCAATCTAAGAAAATAAATGCACTTTGTCAAAAATCATCAAAAATAAAGAAACCCCTAAGTTTAATTGAAATAATGATAATTAAGAAACAGAAATACTTGTTAAACTTCAAGTTAATTGATATAAAAAGAGAAAAGAAAACGAATCATACCTTGCCTGGATATGGTTTTCGTATTAGGGTTGTCTTCAATTGTTGTTTTCTCTCTCTAATTAATGGAGAGGAAGGGAGGCTTTGGTTTTTATTATTTTAAGGGTTGTTTACTAGTGGAGTATTTTGGCGGTGAATAAAAGGAAGCGCCAGAGTTTTGGGTTCAATTTTTTCAATCCCGCGTTATATTCTCAAATGTGAAGCGCTATTTTGGAACGCTTCGCCTCATTTTTAAGCGCTAATAGTCCAAACACAGTAGTTTTTATAAGAGCGCCACAACTTAAGCGTCGCTAGAGGTCGTTTTTGTAGTAGTGATTCATTGTCAAGTGGTAACTTACGTGATTAGGATTGGTTACTTAAATTCGATTATGGGTCCATGTGGTGTGTAAAACTTTGTGTGAGGTCCTGGCCTCACGAGTAATGGTGTGGCGTGATAGTTACGAGTCGTTATATGTGTGTTCCGCGTCATATGTAATACTTATATGTGTATGTATGATGTCTGTAAGTGATGCTGTGAGGTTCCGGCCACAAGAATCATGGTATGGATAATATTCATAGGGTTGGTATTTATGATCCCGTCTAATATGCTACGTCGTGATCTGGTAGAGCAGTTTTAAGAAAGTCTTGTGGTCATGGAAGTTGTGCTGAGTTAGTGTTATGAAATTGTAAAAGTTGCGATGGCTATCGATGTGGTTTTGTGCACTGTGCACTGTGCACTGTAATTCGTGTGGTGATACGAGTATGTTCATGTTGTCATAGATCGTTGTTTGTTTACTGCTATTTCTTGTCTGTGTCGGTCGGGGTATATAGGCCGTTGTGTTGATTCCCGATGTTTCTTTCCAGTGTCGGTATGGTTATGTTCCTATTGGTTTGTATAGAGGATGGTATGAAAGAGAGTTGGGTATGGTTCTGTTGTTGTCATGGTAAAGTAATATTCTGTTAATGGGACACAGTTGTGAGAGGTGGTTGGAGTACTTTTGATCTTGTTTTAGATGAGGCATTGGTGGACATAGTTGTGGCAAGAGAATTATGGAACATGTGTGGTATGATCTAGAAACTACAAGTGGTTTAACACCTTTTCTTGGGACAGTGAATACGGAGTTTTGGGACTTTGTATCATGTTAAGTTAAGGGTGAGTTTAGTGATAATAAAAGAGATGAACTTGAGAAGCTTAAGTGGGTATGTGTAACAATTGTGGATTGTGAGCTAAAATCGTGGAGATGAGTGTATAAGTATATAAAATTATGTCGTGTGGTGATAATGAAGAAGAGATGGAGTAGTGGTTATACTGAGGATTTTACGATATATGTTATGTGAGTACAGAATAATTGGAGACACGAGAACTGTTAAAGAAAGAGAGTCCTGGTTATAGGAATGGTTGTAGGTGTTGAGGTTATAGTGGGTTATCGTTGTCATGCGGTAGTAATGAGGATTATGGGAGGTATAGCAAGGGACCTAGTATTAGTGAGTTACAAGAACGTAACATTTATCTTAAGAGGGGTAGGATGCGACTAGAGAGTTTGATGGTCATACAAGTTGCAATTGAAAGTTTGAGTGTTGGTATAGAATAAGGATGGATTTGTGTGATGGTCGATTTTGTTACAGGTAATGGCAGTGCTCGTAGTAGTATGCTGTTTAGGAGTGTGAGTAACGGATTGTGTAAGGATGTTTATGTGTCTGAGTAAATTTCGAGGACGAAGTTCGTTTTAAGGATGGTAGAATGTAACATTCCGTTTTGATGGTTGATATTATTTTGTGGATTGTCTTAGTATTGAGTTGCTAGTGAGTGTTATGGAAGTGAGACAAGGTTGGCGACATTATATTGTGGTTATTCGATAATATTATGGAGTCAACATCGAGAGGATATGTTATATAGTAAGCGTGGTTGGTGGAGTTAGTGTTAGGTGTCCAGGTTTTATAGGTTGGGTTGGAACTTCGGGGACGAAGTTCATTTTTAAGGGGGGAAAGACTGTAATACTACGGATTTTATAGGCTGGTACTCGACCGAGTATGGCCTACTCGGTCGAGTAGAATGTGTCGTGTAGCCTGTTTGGCTACTGCCAGGAACACTCGGTCGAGTATGCTGAATACTCGACCGAGTATACTCTATACTCGACCGAGTATCCGGTATGACGGGTAATATTTTCCGCGATTGATTTAGAAAGGATTAGAGTTATTTATAAACGCAAAACAGTTTCCAATTACATTTCATAAAACCTAATCACTCAAACGACGCTCAAATCCTCTCCAAATCTCCCCTTGTGTGTGTGTGATCATAACAAGTGCATTCATCCTTTGTTTCATCGTCGGTAAGTCCTTATTTCTATGATTCATTGGTTTATATTTAGGGTTTGTCTTTAATTATGAATTTGGGAGTTTTGCATATAGTGATTGTTGTTATGTGATTATATATTAGGCGGAGACTTCATAGAGGAGCCGTTCTAGATCGATTGCTTGTCTTTATTGCAGTTGCGAAAAGGTAGGGTTTTCCCTACTCAGTTACTGTTGATTGATTAAGACTGTTTTTGTTTTGTAATTGTTGTTATCTGCTGATCATTGGAGTATGGGTGTTGTGGTGACGGTGGTGATGTGGTTGTGTTGTGACGGTTGGGGTGTTGTGACAGCTGTGATGCTGTGGTGTGTGTGATTGCGGT